>NW_006774670.1:90686-170502 GCF_000442215.2 Lipotes vexillifer
GGAAAGAGTCTTTGAGGAGGTAACATTTGGAGAGAGGCCTGCATGAAAACATCTCTCTCAAGTGAGAACGATTTACTCTCAGCTGCCAAAAAAAATATCAAATTCAAAAGCCCTGAGATGAGACCATGCTTGGTGTTATCAAGGAAAGATAAGTAGACCAGAGTGACTGGAGCACAGAAAGATAACCAGGGGCTTGGTCAGATGAGGGTGTGAAGGCTGAGGTTGGGAGATTGGACTTTAAGTGGGATGGGAAGCTACTGGAGGGGATGAAATGATACAATTATATTGTAAATAGACCACTCTGCTTGCTATGTGCAAAGAACATGGGAAGGAGACTAGAGTAGTTGTGGGGAACAAGTTAGAATGTTACTGCAATTGTCCCACAAACATGAGAATGACCTGCACTGGGGCAATACTGGAGGAACAGAATAGCAGAATTGGGACATAACTTAAAATGGAGCTAGTAGGCATTGTTCACGACTTTGGTGATTGATGAGAGAAAGAGAGAGAGAACAAAAATGATGCAATTTTAGCAGTTTGAAATATTTCTTGGGTGATGATCCTTTTTCATAAATCTTCTTACCCATCTTTAATAATTTATTAAGGGTAATTACTTATAACTTGAATGATTGAATTTCAGATATGCACATTTTACATTTTAAAGCCTATTAATATAGTAGGTAGTGTGTTTTTTTTTTTAAACAAATACCTCATAATCAGAGCTTGTTAAAAGATAAACTGAGGCATATTAAAAATCTTAAGACTTTATTTGAGCATCTATCCATTCCAATCAGGCAGTGCCAAATCAGAAGTGGTTAGGAGCGCTCCACTGACAGAAGCTCGGGAGAGACTTGTCTAGAGAAAAGGCAGAAGAAAAGTGAGGAACTTATTGATTGGCTATAGCTTAAAGCCTAGTTGGCTGTTTGTGATTGGCTGTCCTTAGGTTTTGATTTGATTTGGTAACCTGGAGGCATTTACTGGCTTGGATTTTGGTTTGTTTATGTGGGCCACCTTGGCCTTAGAGCCCCCTCAGTCAAATGGCCTCTTTGTTTGATTAGTTTAACAAACTAAATATGGGGGGATAATTATTTTTCATCATTATTACATCATTAAATTTTTCCATAAGCAACTTGCTTGTGAGAAAATAAGCACTAATCTACAACCAGCAGTGTATCAGAATATCATTTTCCTAAACACTCACCAATATTGCCTATTGCATTTTTCTACTGACATTTTTACAGGAAGAACTTCAATGATATTATGTTTTTCACCTATGTATTAGTCTTTTATATTTTTGTTTTAGTGAATTGCATATTTATGTCATTTGTTTCTACTTATCTCAAAAACTGATAATATTTTTGTATACAAAATATATTTAGCCTTTATGGTATGTTGTAAATATTTTTCCAGGTTTTTATTTACATTTAGATTTTTTATTCCTCTTTTGTTATAAAAATGTTTTACTTACTGTTTGGAAAATCAATTGAATTTACCTGTAATAGATTCTTACTTTGTTTTTATAGTACCAAAGAACTCCATTCAAAGAACAAATACTTTAAAGATATACTTACTCAATGTGATTCCACATTTATCTTTTTGATAACTATTTCCCTCTAATTTCTCGGTGATGTCTTCTTAATCCTTAAACTTCTATTCATTCATCTACTATTCTATCAATATAAATACTTATTGATAATCAAACAAATACCAGGCACTGTGCTAGGGACCAGGGAAAATATCATATGTGAAAATAGAAATGGTGTCATTCCTTGTGAATTTATGCTATAATAAGTAGAAATAGTTATCACGTAATCACTAAAATGCATGGTAAATTCCAACAGCCATATGTTACAATGGAGAGGAATCAGTATTTAGGCCAGGATATAATAAAATGGGTAGATTAAGCTCTTCAAGAGAGGTTAGGAAAGTTATTTCTATGACACAAAAAAGCTAAAATCTAAAGGATGTATGTATGTAAGTCAGTGTAGGAGTTTAAAGGCACATTCAAACAGGGAAAAATATTTATTCAAAGACTTAACATTAAAAAGGAACACTTAGCATTCAAGGGACTGAAGGAATTCCAATTATTTAAGAAGTAAGTTAGAAATTTAAAATCATTCTTCTTCCAAATAGTAAATAATTTTTCCAGAATGAATAACTAAATAATTTGTCCATTCCCCACCTTAATTATATACAACTATTTTTATACTTAGATCTAGGTCTCAGAATATTTGTGTCTTAAGGAACTAAGCTTTTAGTCTGTCTTTTCATGAATACCAGATACCTTTAATCACTTGGCTTCTACAATATTACTAAGATTCATTTGAAATGAAATGCTATTTTTGAATTATGCAAATGACGCAACATTTTCTGATCACTTGTAATTTTTTCAGTGTCAACAATAGTCTCTTCCTTTGTACCAGATGATTGAATCATTTAGCTACTGCATGTTTGATAATGTATCCTACACTATAATGAAACTGTGGAAACCAGTAAAGTCAAAGGAACACATGCTATTTATGAACAACTATCTCAAATGAAGCTTTGCTTTTATATGTGCTTAAAGTATTATAATAATAGTAAAGATGCCAATTACATTTTGAACATTTGCACACTATGATCTACTGTAATAAAAGCATTGCATGTTTATCATTTAATCTTTACAAATCCAACAAAGCATAGATGTAATTTACTCCATTTCATTAATAAGAAAATTAAGTCTCAGTTACTAATCCACAGTCACACACAACTAATAAGGGCTGTATTAAGGATTCCAGTTCAGCACCACCTTTATTTCAAAAGTCACATATTTAAGTCCAATGCTTTATAGTTGGGGGTTCAGTTAGGTTTGGCAGTTTAAGTTAAACCTCTAAATTTCTCTAAATTTCCTAGTGTATTGGTATATTTTAGGTCTTCACACCATATAGTTTATGTCAGAAAGAAAATCTGTTTGGGCATAAATATTATTAACCCCCACTCCCGACATTTCAATGTATTGGATAAAGATTTAGTACTGAATCATTTGATCAACTTGGCCTTGAATGCTGAATTGTACTTACGTAGTCAATATTGCTTGCTCCTTTAGTCACAGATTTTTATTCTAGAGCTCCAGCTAAAAGAATATAAGAATTGAGGATTACATTTCTTGAGAAGGACCATTTATATATACCTGTCTATATTGTCTCCCTTTGAGACCTAGAGCAATTTTAGACTAAATTATGCCTTTTCAAACTTCAAAAGTTGTGTATAGTAATAAACATTTATTTCTGCGAGTGGATACTACTCGAATAATGAATGCATATGTGGAATCACTGGATTTTAATACCTCACATGAAAACTGTTGTAGCAGAGAATGCTGTGTAGTTTAAGATCCCTCAGGGGTGAATAATTTTAAATCAATGACTTCAGATATTGTGCTTCTGAAATATAGCCTCTCACAGGAGTTTCTTGGCAACACTGGTAAACATTATGCCATCTGTGTAATTGCTCTGTGTACTTTCATTCCTTTAACTTAAAAGGCAGTGTTGGGGGAAAGGATAATATTAGAAATTGATTACTCTGAAAGCAATTGACAAAATTTATCTGTCATATATATATATATATATATATATATATATATACATATATATATGTCAGATTAACAATTAGACATTAGACTCTGGACATTTCTGTAGCTAAAACACATTAGACTTTATTTCCTTCTCATAAGTGAATGCTCCTGGGTAGCTTCCCTTCACAAAGTAATTTAGGTACTTTAGCTCCATCTGTGTCATGATTCCATTATTCATTTGCTTCCCATTGCAATCTGCATCTTTTTGGAGGAAATATAGTGAATGCTGTGGTGTGCCCCACTCCTCGGACTCAAGTATTCATTCCTTCACTCTTGAGGGCAGAAAGCTGAGTGCCTCTTCAATTATCCTTGGCCGAAGAAGCTATCTTTCCCAAGGTTACTCTTCTCCTCAGAGGCTGTCCACAACAAATAACCGGTCAATACAGAGTTACAAAGATCTGTCCCATTGCCTCAAGTGTTGCTATCTCTTAAAGGCCATTCTAGCCTTGAACTCACTGTGACGTTAGCTGAGGCCTCTACTGCAGAGGTATTCTTCTGTTGCCGAGAGAAGTGTTTAGCTACTCTCTCTCTTTTCAGTACTGCTTCCTTCACTTCCCTACAGGTATTTTTCTTGAGTATTCTCCAAAATAAACCACCTGTATTCAAACATGTCTGTCTCCTATGGAAACAGATTACAAGAGAAGAGAGAGAAAGTGTAGAAGGCACACCCCCGTTTCTTAAAACGCCCTAGCCTGGAAGCCACATGTATCACTTTCATTCACATTGCAGTAGCTAGAACTAGTCCCTTGACTATATGTAGATATAAGACTACCAAGAAATATACTGCTTTCCTGGAGTATCTACAAAGGAGGAGGGAATAGTAATCACTGCCAGAGTGGTTACATGAATAGTAACTTTTAGACGCTAGGAGACTCAGAATGTAATTAGATTTAAATTGTTAATATGCTTCAAGTACAAAACTGAGATATCCTTTTTACTTATGCTTACATTCAAACCAACTATAGACATTACAGAATTATATTCTGTTTCTAGGAATATCCTTTATTTTTAAATAAATTCAAAATAAATATTTTCTTGTCAAAGATAATTTGTACACACCATTCATTCATCTCACAAGTATATTTAAACTACCTACTATGTACTGTGTTAGACAGTAGGATCATATATGAAAAACCAAATTCATACCCATGTGATATTCATATTATATTGGTGAAAGTGGATAAATAGTTCTATACTGTTGGGGTAAATTTTATGATGAAGTCTAGATTAAGAGCCATGGGATTAAAAGGAGAAGTATCAAAATAATTTTGGAGAAACCAAGGAAGTTTCATCAGCACAGCCATTGTGTATGTTTGTTCACATTGTAGGTAGATGAAAAATACCCCCTTCAGTTATGCTAAGGGCCTCTATCTAGAAGATGATACAACATGAACTATGTATTTATTCATAGTCACTAGCCCAGAGAAGCAGCGGAAAAATACTTTTATCAGTTACATGTGTATGAATCCTGTCACATGGTATGCATTCCATGTATAGTTGAGGAATGCATGTATGCATAAAGTAATAAATGTATTATCACAACATTTATTCAACATTAAGCAGGCACATTCATGAACTGCAATAATTTGATTTTATGACTAAAGCAACATTAAGATTATTCAGTGGAAAGTATTACATTGAAGGGGAAATTTAGAAATGCAGAAGTGGCAGCAAATTTAGCCAGAAGACATTTTTAGAAAGGCTCATTAGTTATAGTGATTAACCAAATCTTGTGAAAAGAAAAAGATAAAACAGAGAGAACTGGGAAATGATTTGCATTCTTGCAACTACAAAAGGAATATTGCCAAGAGTTAACACCTATCCTTCTCAAATTGTTCCAAAAAATTGCAGAGAAAGGAATGCTTCTGAACTCATTCCACAAGGCCAGCATCATCCTAATACCAAAACCTGCTAAAGATATCACAAAAATAAAATTACAGGCCAATATCACTGATGAACATAGATGCAAAAATACTCAAAAAAATATTAGGAAACCAAATTCAACAATATAGTAAAAGAATCATGCACCATGATCAAGTGGGATTTGTCTCAGGGATACAAGGATGGTTCAGTATCAGCAAATTAATCAGTGTGATACACCACATTAACAAATTGAAGCATAAAAATTAGTTGACTACCTCAATAGATGCATAAAAGTCTTCTGAAAAAATTCCATTTATGATAAAAAAAACTCTCAAAAAGGAGGGTTTGAAGGGAATATACCTCAATATATTAAAGGCCATGTATGATAAGCTCACAGTTAACATCATACTTAATGGTGAAAAGCTGAAATCATTTCCTTTAAGATCAGGAACAAGACAAGGGTGTCCACCTTCATCACCTTTATTCAACATAGTACTGGAAGTCCTAGCCACAGTAATCAGACAAGGAAAGGAAATGAAAGGAATCCAAATTGGAAAGGAAGAAGTAAAACTGTCACTCTTTGTAGATGACATGATACTATATACAGAAAATCCTCAGACACTACCGAAAAGCTACTAGAGATCATAAATGAATTCAGTAAAGTTGCAGGGTACAAAATGAATATACAGAAATCTGTTATATGCCAACAGTGTACTATTAGAAAGAGAAATTTAAAAAACAATCCCATTTAAAATCACATCAAAAAGAATAAAATACCTTGGGAAAATTCTAACTAAGGAAGTAAAAGACCTGTACTCAGAAAACTATAAGACATTGATGAAAGAAGTTGAAGACAACACAAACAGATGGAGAGATATACCTTGTTCATGGATTAGAAGAATTAATATTGTTAAAATGGCCAGACTACCCAACACACTCTACAACTTAAATGCAATCCCTATCAAAATACCAATGACATTTTTCACAGAACTAGAACAAATAATTCTAAAATTTGTATAGAAACACAAACGACCCTAAATATCCTGTGGAATCATCAGAATGAAGAGCAGAACTGAAGGAATCATGGTCTCTGACTTCAGACTACACTACACAGCTACAGTAATCAAAATATCATGGTATTTGCACAAAAAAAGACATGTAGACCAATGGAACAGAATAGAGAGGCCAGAAATGAACTCACACTTATATGTGCGATTAATCTATGACAAAGGAGGCAAGAATATACAATGAGGAAAAGACAACCTCTTCAATAAATGGTATGGGAAAACTGGACATCTATATGCAAAAGAATTAAACTGGGCTAGTCTCTTACACTATACACAAAAATAAATTCAAAATGGATTAAAGACTTAAATGTAATACCTGGAACCATAAATCTTCTAGAAGAAAACATACTCTCTTTGACACTAGACTTAGTAATTTTTTGTGGGGAGGGGGGATATGTCTCTTCAAGAGAGGGAAACAAAAGCAAAAGTAAATAAATGGGACTACAACAAACTAAAAAGCTTTTGTGCAGTGAAGGAAATCATCAAAACATAAAAAGGAAGCATAAAGAATGGGAGAAGATATTTGCAAATGATATGTCTGATAAGGGGTTAATATCCAAAAAAAAAAAAAAACTCATACAACTCAACATCAACAAAAAAACAGCCCAATTAAAAAATGAGCATAAGATCTGAATAGACATTTTTCCAAAGAAGACATAAAGATGGGCAACAGGCAAATGAAAATATGCTCAATGTCATAGGGAAATGCAAATCAAAACCACAATGAGATATCACCTCACACCTGTCAAAATGGCTATTATCAAAAAGACAACAATAACAAGTGTTGACAAGAAAGTGGAGAAAAGGGAACCATCTGGCACTGTTGGGAATGTAAACTGGTGTAGCCACTGTGGAAAACACTTTAGAGTTCTTCAAAAAATTAAAAATAGAACTACCCTATCATCCAGCAATTCCACTCGTGGATATTTACCCAAAGAAAACAAAAACAGTAATTAGAAAGGATATATGCATCCCTATGTTCATTGTGGCATTATTTTCAATGGTCAACATATAGAAGCAACCCAAGTGCCCATCAATAGATGAATGAATAAAGAAGGTGTGGAATATGTATACAATGAAATATTACTCAGCCATAAAAAGTATGAAATCTGCCATTTGTGACAACATGGATGGACCTAGAGGATATTATGCTCAGTGAAATTAGTCAGACAGAGAAAGACAAATACTGTATAATTTCACTTATATATGGAATCTAAAAAACAAAACAAACAAATGTAACAAAACAGAAACAGAGTTAAAGATACGAAGAATAAACAGATGATTGCCAGAGGGGAGGAAGGTGGTTAAAGGAAAGAAATAGGTACAAGCTTCCAGTTGCAAAAGAAATTAATCACAGGTATGAAATATATAATGTGGGGGGTATAGTCAATAATTATATATATCTTTATATGGTGCTATATTGTAATTAAACTTATTGTGGTAATCATTTAAAAATGTATAGAAATACCAAATCACTATGTTGTGTAACAGGAACTAACATAGTGTTGTAGGTCAATTATACTTCAAAAACAAAAACAGAAACAAACTCATAGAAAAAGAGATCAGATTTGTGGTTACCAGAGGTGGGAAATCGAGGGAGCAGAAATGTGTTGAAAGCTGTCAAATTGTACAAACTTCTAGTTCTAAGATAAATAAGTATCAGGGGTATAATGTGCAACATGATAAATGTAATTAGCACTGATGCATATTACATATAAAAGTAAGTTGTTAAGAGAGTAAATCCTAAGAGTTCTCATCACACACACACACACACACACACACACACACACACACATTTTCTCTATTACTTTAATTTTTTCTCCGTATGAGATGATGGATGCTCACTAAACTTACTGTGACAATCGCTTCATGATGTATGTAAGTCAAATCATTATGCTGTGCACCTTCAATTTATACAGTGCTGTATGTCAATTATATCTCAATAAAACTGAAAGGAAAAAAAGGCATAGTGCCAATAGGCCAATTTATTTATCAAAAACCAATCAGACACTCATGTTATGTTCTAGGGTGAACCAGAGTCTCTGACCTCAAGGATCTTATATTTCACTGGGGGAAACATCATATAGATGTTTTATGTGTATGTAATATGTAGCATGAAATGAAATAAAGCAAGTAGAAAGAGAGATTGATAGTTAATTTATTTATGTTTTTAATAAGATAATCATTGAAGGCACCTATGAAGAGATGACATTTGACCAGATAACTGACAGAAGCAAGGGAAGGAGCAATTTGGATATCTGGGGAAAAAGAGAACAGTAAGCACAAAGGCCCTGCTAGAGAGCATGTTGAGTATATTGAAGGAATGAGAAAGAAGAGGCAGTGTGGATAGAGTCTCATGACAGCTGGATTTGCTGTGTCTTTTGTTACAATGCCTGGGCTCTCATAAAATAGTAAATAGCAAAGGCAAATACAAGTACATTCTCTTACTCATAGCATTAAACCATGCCCCAGTATGACACTGAAATGGCCTTATATTCAAATTTTGGACACTTAATAACAATTACATACCACAAGGAACCACACTGTATAAAACATGACATGTTTATTTTTAATGCCATAAAATACTTAATGTCTCTACTTTTAACTATTTATTTTGCAAAATTATTTGAACATCAAACTTTGTTTTTGCTATTGTCAATTCTGGTGGTATATAATAAAACTCTTTTGACTATTTTTTTTTTTTTTTTTTTTTTTTTGCTGTATGTGGGCCTCTCACTGTTGTGGCCTCTCCCGTTGTGGAGCACAGGCCCCGGACGCACAGGTTCAGAGGCCATGGCTACGGGCCCAGCCGCTCCGCGGCATGTGGGATCTTCCCAGACCGGGGCACGAACCCGTGTCCCCTGCATCGGCAGGCGGACTCTCAACCACTGCACCACCAGGGAAGCCCTCTTTTGATTTTTTAATTGAATTTTGAAAAGTTTGAAAATATGAACATCTACAGAAGGAACTGTTAAACATGATGATGAAAACTGAATAGACTTAGACTTCAGATAGATTTATGGACTTTGAGGACAGGTAACTTTCAGGTGTTTTAAGAAGATAGAAAAACTTTAAACTGAAATATTTATACCCTGAATTATGATAGGAAAGTTAGCTTAAGAGGAATCTAATACAGACTCAGCCATGTATCAGTAGTCTACAGACAACAAAATGTAGAAATTTGGGCCAAGAAAAGACAAACTAAACAAGCATTAATGTTATGAAAAAACAAAGAGAGAAATATCTTGAACATAATGACAAAGAACAACACATCATGCAATTCATGTTAAATAATATTTGATAGAGGATATAAAAAAGCATTTTTCATTCCCTTAGAAAGAACCACCCCCTCACACACACACACAAACCTGCATGCACACATGCATGCACAAATGAATAGCAGTGAACTTAAATCTATGGAAACATTTGCTTTGTTTGCCACTTTTTCTCCTCTAAAAAATGTCCACTTTTATTTCACCTAGTCACCTATATGAAAAACTCAGGAAAAACACCATAAAGAAATCAAATTTACTTCATTAAATCCATGGGAACAAATTTTAAAATTTATGATAGATTAACAATGTAGTGAAAAAAACCCAACTAGGCAATATTCTTAAGAATCTTCATTTATTATATGTATGTCCCTATGATTTTCAGCAGATAATATAAAATTTATCATTTGAATTGTAAATCTCATAAAAATCTTTAACTGGATAAAATATATACATATATATTTTTATCTAATAGTAAGACAAAAGCACCCCAAAGCATACAGTCTGGTAAACAGAAAGAAACCATGTTCTTATTAACTCCTGGAAAGTTCCTACATGTAAATTTCTATGTGTGAAGAGCTGAGAAACTAACACTTTGTTCTAAGAGAAGCTAGGAGAATTCTCTTGAAGGTGCATTTGAATATCATGAACATTTTTACTTAGATTAATTGAATTGGCCGGGGAGTGGATGGATGATAGGGATGTGATCATCACTATCATATCCCTGCTGCCCGCCAGAGCCACTCTTTGGCAGTGCCACTTTGCTAGACACATAAATCAAATGGCATTATATGGCATGCATTTATAATAAGGAGATGAAAAAAAACGGTTTCTATTTTCTAGAAGTTTAGTAACTGAGTGAAATAGAGAATTTAAAAATAACATGAACATTTCTCAATTGTAAAAATGCAAAATGTACAATAGCTTCAAACCAAATGGTCCTGGAATATAAGGGAAGCCTTTATTTTTAATATTCCTCTTTGGCTTTTTCTCTGTCGCTCATTCTTCTATTTCTCTTCGCTTAATTTCCTGCAGATATTTGAACATTTTTTAGGATTTCATCCTGATTTGTTTATAGTGTTTCCTAGTATCTCACTTTGTATAAATCTCTTAGTAGTTACTCTAGGTAATAAAAATCATATATTAAATTTATCACTATCTGCTGGTATTGAAGTTTTGGCAGTTCAAGTGAAATGTAGAAACCTTACTTCTATTAGGCCCCTTTACCCTTCCCCTTTTCAAATTTTAATTGTCTTAAATATTTGTCTATATTCATTGAGCACCACATCAGATGGTATTATAATTGTTGCTTCCACTTTCAAATGTGACTTTATAAAACTCATGAAAATTAGAATTGTCTATTATATGTACCTTTACTTTTACACATATTTTATTTTTCCTTTCTGAAATTTCAATCTTTCTTCTGTTATTATTTCCTTTCTTTTAAGAGAACTTCTCCTAGCCATTCTTTAAGTTAGTTTTGCTAAATAAATTCTCTAGTTTTACTTCATCCGACAATGGTTCTATTTTCCCTTCATTCCCGAAGAATATTTTCACTGGATATAGGATTTCTGGTTGACAATTCTTTTCTTTTACTTGAAAGCTATTGAGCAATTTCCTCCTGGACTTTATGGTTTCTGATGAGAAATCTGTTGTCATTTAAATTGGTGTTTCTCTGTAAGTAATGCATCGTTTCTCTCTGGATGCTTCCAGACTTTTCTTTCTCTTTAGATTTCATAAGTTTAATTATGAGGTGTCTTGGTATGGATTTCTTTTGTAGGTTTATGGCTTTTTACCAATTTGGGAAGTTTTCAGCAATTCTTTCTTCGCATACTTTTTTTGACCCTATTCTCTTTCTTTTCCTCCTGTAACTCCAGTGATATGAATGTAAGCTCTTTTGTTACTGTCACACAGGCCCCTGGAATGCTATTGTTTTCCAGTTCTGTAAATTCCACTTAGTTCTTCTTAAAAATTCTTTCTTTACTGAGATTTTCCATTTTTTGGTTTTGTTTTAAAAGAATTCCCAATGGATTGTTAAAGCATTTTCATGATGACTGCTGAAAAATACTTGTCGGATTATTCCAACAGCTGATTTATCTCAGTGTTTGTGTCTGCTGATTGTCCTTTCCCATTAATGTTGGGATTTTCCTGGTTCTTTGTATGACAGATGATATACTGGACATTTTGGATTTTATATTATGAGTCTCTGGATCCTAGCAGGTAGTCCCCCTGTTGAGGTGGACCTCTAGAGCCTGGTAGGTTGTATGTCCAGCCTACCATTACACCCCACCAATGCTATCTTGGAAAAAATGGAGCACTTATGCACACCTCTTCATTTCAGGGGGGTAGGATAGAAGTACAGCTCCCCCAGGCCTTGCTAACACTTCCTTGGTAAAAACAGATCATTGATGATCACTGCTTTATTGCCTCTGATTAGGGATATAAGCTCAGTTCCCTGCCATGCACCTCTGACACCAGGAGAAGAAAGTAGAATGTCACCCACTTCACTTTCCACCACCTTGTCTACCTCCCTGATACCTGGTGGGAGTAGAGACTCTGCTTTTCATTGGGTCTTGCTGACTCCAAGCAACAGGGAGTATTGGAGTGTTGACTGGCTCTGATTTGCACTGTATAATTCATTCTTGTTGCTGTCAGATGGATATAGAGGCTCAGCTCCCCAGTGGGCCTCACTGATACCAAGAATTGTGGGGGAAATAGAGAGCTAGCAAGCTCTAATTTCATTGTATTGCTCAATATCACTGAGATTGAGCTGAGTGGGATAGATGCTCAGCCTGCCACTGGATCCTTTGAAACTACCCTTGCTGAGGGTATCAGAGTACTTCCTGCTTCTGCCAGGTCGGGAAGAAGAGCAGCTCAATTCCTGGCCCACAATTACTATATTGGAAGGAAAATTGCATCACTGTCACCTACTTCCAAAGGGCATGGGAAGGAAGGTTGCTTTTTGCTCAGCCTGGCTGACACTCCCAGATAGGGGAATTGGAGCACTATTGCCTATTTACATATGTCTTGAAAGGTAAGGTGGAAGATAACTCTCTTTTCTGACCCACAAAAACTGTGTAAGTGTGCGTAAAGGTGAGGAGTCTTTTTTCTGTTTTTGTTTGGCTGAATAATGTGTGGTGATATAGGCTGAATATTTGTGTTCCCCTCAAAGTCTGTAGAAACCCTAACCTGCAATGTGATGTTATTTGGAGGTGGGGCATTTGGGAAGTAATTATTCATGAGGGTGGAGCTCTCATGATTGGATTAGTGCCCTTATAAGAAGAGACACCAGAGAGCTTCTTCTCTCTCTGCTCTCTGTCATGTGAGGACATAGCAAGAATATGGCCACCTGCAGATTCAGAAGTGGGTCCTCACCAGAACTGAAACATGCTGGCACTCTGATCTTGAACTTCACAACTTCCAGAACTGTCAAGAAATATATTTCTGTTGTTTAAGCCACCCAGTCTATGATAATTTGTTATAGTAGCCTGGAGTAAGACAGGTGAGTATTGACAAAAGGTTTTTTTTCATTTGGTCAGATCATTCCCTGTCTTTTGGCTGAGGAAATAAACTCTACTTAAGCTTTTGTTTATCTCTGCCTGTTGGTGGTTTTGGATTAGATGTTTCTGCAACATCCTGTTCAGAAGATATGTGATAAAATAAGGAAATTCAGAGTCTCACCACTGTCTTGTTCCTCAGGTTCCATGGTCCATAGGCAATCTGACGTCTTCTCATCTTTGAAGTTTTTCTTTACTGGTTTGTTGTGTTATATCCAAAGAGTTTTAGTTATGAGATGGAGGACCTGAGAGATACAAGACCATTCTGTCTTGGCAGAGCTTCACTTTTCTAAAGCAACTATCTATTAAACAGTGGGATCAAAGGCAGAGTAAGAGTTTTCAAAGTCAATATCATAGATGACATCCAAACAGGGACATAGAATCTTTAAAGACATCAAGAGAATAAATATTATTGTGTGCCAGGAAACCTTTTATAATCATGTCAGCTGGGCAGCACTGTTACCCAGGAGACCATGGCAGTAAGCAGGAGCCACATCAGCAAGAGCCTTATATGCCCAGGTGAGGATTTTGAATTTCTTGCTTTGTGGACAGGAATCTCTAAAGTGAAGGTTTAGTTTTATAACTGCAATTAGGTTCACACTTTAGAACAATAGGTTTCATTGTGATGTGGACAATGCAGAATCAAAGAAGTCAAGAGGCAAAAATATCTGATGGTAAGGTATCAGGGGATGGTGGTAGGAACAGGTAAAATATTTTGAGTCTAAGATATATTTGGGAAGAAAAATTTAAAAATTAGGTTGTGGAGGACTAGAAGAGTGGATTTGGGAAAATGAGGGAGGACGAAGCATTAAGGATGTCTTCAGTGTTTCTGGATTACTATGTTTGGCTGGATGAATTAACTGGCATCACAAATACAGAATAGATATCAAATGAAGGGGCTAGTAATGAAGAGATTAAGATGCAAATTACTCTTCAACTTCTATAGCGTTACCCATATATTGGCAAGTCATATCTTTCTCTCTGTGCTTCATCTCACCCACTCATGTTTAAATTCTGAAAAATGAAGTCCTAGCTTTATTCATCTTCCACACTTGTTACTTCTAGTTCTTCTACCTTAATATCAACCCTCATTACCTTTTCATGGTCTGTTATAATCACTTCTTATCTTCTCTCTCTATATAGGGTCCCATCATCATATTCTTGCCCTCAGAGCAAGCTTTCTAAAGAAGATATTGGACCACCTTCCTTTCCTACAAAATATTTTCTATAGACCCCCAATGTACACAGATTATACTGCACATTTCTCATTATTTTTAATTTTTAGAAACATTTATTATTGGCAAAATATTGAAGTATGCACATCAGGCTGTTAACATAAGTTTCCTCACATGGAATTAAATGAAAGAGGTGAAAGTAGGCCAAGATAAATACTGTATTTTTGAATTGTTTCATTTGTTACAAAGGGAATGCATGACTTTGATAATGAAATTATAAAAGAATTAAAAGAAACTTTAGGGGCTTGTTTTCTATTCTATTAGTTATCTATTGCCACAGTAATGCTGCAAACAATCACCAATCTTCAGTAAAATATACAGTAAGTCTCCTACATATGAACCTTCAAGTTGCAAACTGTCAAAGATGCACACATGCATCTGGTTCCAGCAAGGAACCAGAACTGGTGCCATCAATGTCAGGCATGAGTGAAACTGCAGCTTGCCCTCCATCTCCTGTTGCTGAGATCCTTCAGCTCTACCATCTCCAACCTCCTCTCCCTCCTCAAGTCAGTAACCCTTCTTGCCTGTTCACTCGAGGCCAGCCCCTGTATGCCAGCTGTTGTACTGTACTACTGTACTTTTTAAGGTACTGTACTGTAAGATCAAAAATGTTTTCTCTCTTTTTGTGTTTGTTGGGTTTTATGTATTATTTGTATAAAAAGTACTATAAACGTATTACAGTACAGTACTATATAGCTGATTGTGTTAGTTGGGTAGCTAGGCTAACTTTTTTGGATTTATGAACAAATTGGACTTATAAACACACTTGCAAAATGGAACTCATTCATATGTAGGGGACTTACTGTAACAATAAACTTTTATTGAACTCATGAGTCTGCAGTCCAGCAAACATGCTAGTGCAGCCAATTCTTGTCATGGCTGGGCTCATGCACACATTTGGCACTAGCCACAGATCTACTCATTTAGAGTGATTTCAACTGAGATGACAGAGGGCTCATCTCTGCTCCACATCATACATCCCACAGGTTAGTCCAAATGAGTCTGTTCTCATAATTAAGTCTGAGGAATAAGACTGCAAGCAGAAATAGGCAAGTACTTCCTCTTGCCTCTGCATTTGCTAACATCCTGCTGGTCACTAAAGTCACAAAGCTGAGCCCAGAGTCTAGGAATGCAGCAGAACATGCCACAAAGTGTTGCCAAGTTACATGGCAAAGGAAATGGATACATGGAGAGGAGACGAATTGAAGGCATGCAGGCAATCAACTTGGAAGAACCATGGAACTAAGTAACCATGCACTCCTCTCTTTTATTTCTCCATCTGACAAGTATGCATTCATCCTTACTTCTAGACGCTATGAGTTCAGCAATGGTTAAAATAAAATCCCAGGGACTTCCCTGGTGACACAGTGGTTAAGAATCTGCCTACCAATGCAGGGGACATGGGTTCGAGCTCTGGTCCGGGAAGATCCCACATGCCGCAGAGCAACTAAGCCTGTGCACCACAACTACTGAGCCTGCGCTCTAGAGCCTGTGAGCCACAACTACAGAAGCCCGCACACCTAGAGCCTATGCTCTACAACGAACAGAAGGCCCCGCTCACTGCAACTAGAGAAAGCCTGCACATAGCAACAAAGACCCAACGTAGCCAAAAATACATAAATAAATTTATTTTAAAAAATAATAATAAGATAAAATCTCAGTACTTACTTCCTAGTGAGAGAGACAGTAAATGAGTAAAATACATATAAATTCAAATTTTAAGGTGTGATATGAGTGATAAACCTGGATAAGTAGACACAGATGGGTGGATCAAGTAGATGTTCAGGACAAGATTTATGGGGGAGTGAAATATAAAGAAAGACTGAAGTAAAGAATCAGAGTAAGGCAATGCAAAGCTTTGGGGAAATTGTCTTCCAGACAGATGGAAGAACATGTGGGAGGCATCTGGGGCTAGAACAAGAATGGGAGTATTTTCCAGCCATAGCAAGTCAGTCTGCCTGTAGTGCAGCAAGTGAGGAAGGCAGTGGAAGGAAGGGAGACAAGAGGGCTAGTGAGGTCACATACCTGGGACTCTAGAGCCCTGGAGGAGTACAGATTTATTTAGAGTGTGCTAAGAAGCTGAAGGGGAGCAAATATGTCACCACAAATTATGCTACTATGGCATACTGAATTTTTTTTTTTTTTTTTTTGCTGCCCTGCTCAGCTTGCAGGATCTTACTTCCCTGACCTGGGCTGCCCTGCGCTTGCAGGATCTTACTTCCCTGACCTGGGATTAAACCTGTGTCTCCTGCAGTGGAAGCGTGAAATCTTAACCTCTGGACTGCCAGGGAAGTCCCGGCATACTGATTATTTTGAATTAAAGTTACTTGAGAAACAGCCAGTACAAAGACACTTCTTTTTCTCCCTGAAAGCAGTAAATAAATATCCCATGTGAAAGGTCCCTCTTTGTACCAGGAGGAAGAGACATCCTTATCACCAGAGATAGGGAATTTAGTGCCAAAAAGGCTATATAAACACACCTTCTTACTTCCACATTAATTTAGTACCTCAAGCCCAAATTTCTTTGTCTTGTCAATTCTTCACAAATAATTGTTTCTTTGTCTAAAAGGTATAAAACCTGCTTGCTTTGGTTACTTCTTTGAGTCTCATATTTTTAATGGGACTCTCATACATATGAAATGAAATTTGTTTTTCTCCCATTAAACTGTATTATGTCAGTTTAATTATTAGACCATCCAAAAAACCTAGAATGAAAGAAGGGAAAAGTTTTCCTCCCCTACAAAGTCATTTGAACTTTGAAAGTAAGGCGAATTTAAATTTTTATGAGAACTCTAGGGATGCATATCCTTCTCCAGACATAAAAAGATATATGTTTATCTTCACTTTACATTTGAGTAAAATGAAGCTCAAATGTGTTAACATAATTTTTTATTAGAGAGTTCTCACAGTCTGTTCTGAATTAATAGTCAATGTGATGGTGTTGAAAATACCAAGGAATAAGTTTTAAAATAAATAATTAAAAATGTTTAATCATCTTTAAAGAATGCTATTACTAGAGTAGATGGAGGAGAGGTGAAACTTTTACAGTAATATATAGGATGATGTATCTCAGAATAGAAATGCTGCAACTCATGAGTTGAGCGTTTGTTTAATCAAAATGCACTGAACATAAAAAGTTCACTGTGTACTACAATGCTGTTGACAAGATATAAAAGATTCTCTCATGATTTCTATAGGTGGGCAGGTTTATTTGGCAGAAATATAAATGAGGTGTCCTCCAAAAATGGTGACAAAGATCAAATCATTTGACAGTAGGGTGAAAGGAAACATAAATTCTTTTGAAAGACTTAACAAATCTGACAATATTTTCAATAATCCAAATTCATGTGATAATAAAGAAGAGGTTGAGATATATGTAGCAAATAATAAATTAATTAGGAAGGGAAGGTGACCATGGAACATTCTACCTCTTATGAAAGATTTTGGTATTTAGGGCTAGATTGAATTTTGATAAATAATACAATCACCTGTTCCTGATTCGTGAGGGAATCTGAAACAATCCAGATTAATTAACAGGATACAGTCCCTCTGTCAGCACTAGTGAATTCTGACTGTATGCCAATTTTTGCATTAGGAAAAAAGAATCACGGATGTTTTAGTAAATTTATAACTTAGCATAGACCTTGGACAGTAAATTCTTTTACTGGCATCCTAGATTATGATGCCTTAACTCTGACACTATAAAACTAAGGCCTTAATACCTTTATAGCTCCATTCCCATACTTTGAAAGGTATTGTATGTTTTAATTCTAAAAGGTCAATTTGGTAAGAACCATTCACTCCTTATCACTGAAACCAAGTCTCCCTAAAACTGAGTTCTTCTGCTGAGTTTATGATTAACCTCTGTATCCAAAACTTTACTCCCTTTCTTTTCCTGCACATGTTCCCCTCAAGACTGAGGAGTATCAAAGAAATGGAGGGATTAAAACCACATACAAACCCCTGTGTCCTTGTCCTTTGAAGAAAAAGGCTCTTGTTTTAGTCTCCCAGTCCTCCCTTCAGTCTCAAAAATATGACTCAAGAGTTAATGATAAGGAAATGTGAAGATGTAGAAACAAAGAATAGCTATTGGGCTAGGAAATTGGTAACAATTTAGGCTATAAATCTGCCACATAGCAGAATCACTGAACTCACAGTTCCTTGAAAGATACAGATAAAGGCCTAACACACATTCCTAAGTTGTTTCTACAGGAAGCAGAATCTCCCCAGATGAAAACTGCTGATCGCAAGAACATAGACCCTAGACTGGTTGAAACCAGAAGGTTGATGATGCTTGAAACTTCACCTTGATACCAACAAGTCTGAGAACTGTGCATGAGCTGATCACACACTCTGCAATCCCCTCACACTGACTTTAAAACTCCTTCCCTGAAAGCCATTGGGGAGTTCAGGTCTTTTGAGCATAAGCTGCCCATTCTCCTTGCTTGGCACCTTGTGATAAACACTGTCCTTCATCACAACCCAGTGTCAGTAGATTGGCTTTACCATGCACAGGCAAGCAGACCCAAGTTTGGTTCAGTAAAATCATGTCCAATCTGCAGGCTTGCAACATGGTCTACACAGTACTGAGAATAAGGAACTATTGTCAAAAGTTTATTTTTTCCAAAGACCATCATATTTTTGGCTATACTTCACTGATGTTTTAAACCTAGTGGTTTAAAAGAAAAAGCATCTTGTGTCTCAGAGTTCTGTGGGTTGACTGGATTCAGCTCTGCAGCCCTTCTGCTGGTTTCACTTGGTGTCTCAGGCAATAGAAGTCAACTGTGAAAATGCGGGTTAAAAAATTAAGAATTTAATAACAGCAGCAGCAGGGCAGTTAACCAAGTGTAGCACCCATCTAAATGTAGGCCCTTCTGAGCGCCAGGCCTGGTGGGACTGCACAGGTCAAATGCACATGTTACCAGCTCTGGATGTTGGCAAAGTCCTGAGCCATCTTTGGGCTTAAAGGTGACGGGATGCTAGGATAGTTGCACCTCATTCACTCCCTTCTCATGTAGTCTAGGGCTTCTCTTCTCCACGTGGCCTATACACATTGTCTTTCCATGTGGTCTCTCCAGCAAGAGCAAAGAACTTCTCACATGGCAGCTCATTGCTTCCAGTGACAAGCATTCAAAGGGAGAGGAAGAGAAAGCTACGAGGTTTCTGAAAAGCTAGTGCCAGGATTATCATTGTTACGTGTTCAGTTGGTTAATGGAGTCATAGGCCAGCCTAGAGTCAATTCAAGGACATGCACACTAGATGTTCATCTAGTTCATGGCCATATATAGGAGAATAGCTATCATACTCCTCACTTATTAAATCACAAGGATTATTCCATATATTCTTTCAGGTATATATGCAAATGTCACCTGTCCTGTGAGATAGTCTTTGGACATTGTAACTAAATTGGTCTCCCCTCCCCAGCATGTTATATCAATAATCAGGTAGATATTTGTCCCACTAAAATATTTTCTTCATGAAAGTAAGAACTTTATCTTATCTACAGCTGAACACCCAGTGCCTGGAAAAGTACCTTACATAAAATAAGTAAATTAATTATTTGTTAAATGAATTAATCAGTAAATCTTACATAACACAAAATGCAAGTATATGTATCTAGTATCTATCTATCTTGAAAATATAGGTAAAATATTTTGAGTTTCATTATGGTAGTGGTGATGGTCTGTAGGGTAGGAGTATATTCAAGAAAATTTTTCAGTTTTGATGAATAACTCTGATTTTGCCTATCTTATATGTCTGTGCAGTGGCTTACACTCTGGGTAGCTATGTCAGTCACAATCATAAAGATGGCTTTCTGATTTGGTTTATTATCATCCATATAAACAGGTTCTTTCTTGCTTTTACATAACAAATTCCTCCATTATATGCTGAAAGGGTCTGGTTTCTCTGTGTATTTCTTTTCTTTTTTTTTTTTTTTGAAGTATGTGGGCCTCTCGCTGTTGTGGCCTCTCCCGTTGCGGAGCACAGGCTCCGGACGCGCAGGCTCAACGGCCATGGCTCACGGGCCCAGCCGCTCCGCGGCATGTGGGATCTTCCCGGACTGAGGCACAAACCCGTGTCCCCTGCTTCGGCAGTTGGACTCTCAACCACTGCACCACCAGGGAAGCCCTGTATTTCTTTACAGTGGTCACAATGTTGCCTCTGACTAAAGGAAAGACACCAGTATATAGAGTTAAAAGGAACAAGTACCCTTGATGGCAACGTATATATACTTGTCATCATCCTACTCTGCTGGCCAATGGTGTAAAGAGGCTATTAATAAACAAGTTTATTTATAAGGACATTAGAAAAATAGCATAGGGAAGAAGAGAGCATTGCTTTCCCTATCTCCCAGGGAGAACAAATAAGTAGAAAAATTATAGCGAAAAAGCCAAGAACTCATATGAGCACGTTTATGCAGTTCACATGTGTGCATCTATCTTAAAGATATCTATAAACATGACTGTGTCCCTGGACTCAGCATTACTCACAGATATTAATTTCCTAAGAGTCAGAGCTTAATTGATATGTTGGATTTGGCTCTTTGCATTCATTTATTTGCTTAGCCTAATTCTTAGACTAATTATTTGACTAAACAAGCAAGCTGTTTTCAATCAGCCTGTACCAAGTATGTAATATTGTCTTTTAGTGAATGTTGTTTCGAATATCATGAGGCAGATTAGTATTAAAAAAATAGGTTAGTATTAAAAATAAGTTAGTATTAAATAGGTTAGTATTAAGAAAATAAGTATATGTATCTTTCTGAAGGAAAATGACAAAAAATAATATACTGTTCATTATATTATATCCAAATAAAGTGGATATCCAATCATATACTGTCCACCTGCTGACAGTCTTCAATCCAAAGCAGAACCACTACTTTGAAACCTCCTCCAAATCACAAGCCTGAATATTTTAACAAGATTATACACACACCAGCACACACATCCACATATACGCACACACATATATACTATACCTATGTACACATTTGTATATATCAGGGCTAATCTATAGTAATCCATCATTTCACAATAAAAATATTGTCCTTAATAATATTCCCTGATTTGAGATTAAGATTTCATTATAAAACTAACATCCATTATATTTCTATGTAGATTTAAAACATATTTTAAATGTTTACATATATTATGTAATATCTAATTTTAATACTACTTTACATTCATTCATTGTCTTTTCCATATTTTGAAAGCCACATGTTCTACAGTGAAAGACAATGACAGAGGAAGAACAGGGATGAACCCTATTAGCCTTGTTGACCAAAGTTTAAGGAAGATGTGTTTCAATTTTGTTTCAACATCTTTATAAACTATTAAATGCCAATAAATTTTTGAGATATGTGAGTCATTTTTTAAGGCCAAAAAAAAGAGAAGAAATAAAAGGAAAGTTTGATCCAATAAATTCATACTTAAAATAACCAATAACACAATCACAAGTCTAATTTCTTGGGAAACCAGTCCAATACTCATATCATTTCCCCATCCACCTCATTTTATAGCTTTGATCTTTCAGTTAATATTTCTGTGTCATTTACAGTCATTCTTTTTACATTAGAGTTTGATTTAGCTAACACATAAAAAATACACATATAAAGATTTATTCACTCAGGATACACTCTTCATTAACGAAGCCAATCAGCACTCATTTGTTGAATACATGCAATTGTCAGAAACTGAACTTGATCATTGCTTCTTAGTTCTTAGGAGCAATGCAATCTACACTGAGTGAAAAATAAAACCATGAGAAAAAAATACATATTCTATACAATAATATATATGGTATATATATGTATATATGTATATAATAGCACACATGTGCTATATAATAATATACTACATAAAATACTCTTACTACACAATGCAAACTGATCATACTAAGTATGTTGAAATTCTTAAACAACTAGTCAAAAGCTATTATTATTTAGAAATTTATCAAAAAGTATCTAAACACAAAATCCTTCTTCAAAATAAGAGCTATTTAGTTAATCAAAGTTAGACTTTGAAAATATACAATGTGTTCAATAATTTCAACCTACAATAAGAGTGCAGGCATGAGTCAACTCATTGCAAATCCTGAGACTAAATGATTGAGGGAGTGGAGCCTTTCCTTCCTGTTTTTTTCCAGTATCCATTTAAGAAACTCCTGATCATGAGAAATCCTCGTGGAAATTCAGCTACCAATTCACAAGCTTCAATAAATGATCTTATTTTTTCTGAAATGAAAATTTGTTCTCGTGGGATAAATTAGTTTGAGATATTGTTGCTTTTATGGAAATTGCAGACATTTTATCATGACACTTCAATGCAGCATTTCTTACCTATTCATATTTATCTTTGGTTCTAAATATCTTTCCAAGCTTGTAAGTGACAGATAAGAATCGTTCCAAATTTAATTAGTGAAATTCTCAATACTATATTAGAATGTATCTTACTGCATAGGTTTGATGTATTGCCTAAGAAAAGAAAAATATATACCCTGGTTTGGTTTAATATGCCTTTTCAGAAGAGCATTTGAATTAGCTAGAAACCATTTTGACATGTACTTCAAGACTATAAATGCTGCAAATGACAGCTTTTAATCAATGTGATAAATAGCAAAGGTCTGTAAATAATTTCTAAAAATGAAAACTAATTTTCCACTCCCACTGCTAGCAAATTTGTCAACTACAGTTTGGTAGAACCAAAACATCTGCTCTTTGAAGCTGTGTAAACTCTCACAGAAAAATGATGCATTATTTTGTTTTCAGACATACATTCATCTCATTGCTAATTTAGTATGTTTATGAAGTACTAAGTCCCTGATTGAAAATTTTGTGCAGTTACAGACAGAAGTTTTGTTGATTAACGTTTGACAGACAGAAGTTTTGTTGATTAAAGTTTGAGCTTTAGTATTTCTCTCTCTTTTTCTTTTTTCTTTTCTTTCTTTTTTTTTTTGTGGTACACGGGCTTCTCACTGTTGTGGCCTCTTCCGTTGCAGAGCACAGGCTCCGGACACGCAGGCTCAGCGGCCATGGCTCACGGGCCCAGCCGCTCCGCGGCATGTGCGATCTCCCTGGACTGGGGCACGAACCCATGTCCCCTGCATCGGCAGGCGGACTCTCAACCCCTGTGCCACCAGGAAAGCCCTCTTCTTTTATTGTTTCTTTCTTACTGTGCCATAGAACAAGTGTCTTCTTTCTTTTCAATTTCTTTTTCTTTTATTTTGAAATTTTTATTTTGAAAAAGCAAATGCATATAAAGAATATAAAACACTGAATTAGAATATAGCAAGCATTCAGTAGTTCTTAGATATTATTATTATAAAGAATTGCATTAAACATTAATGTGCTTTAATTTTATAATTAAAAATATATAGTTTTTCATAGCATGATGTTAGGATACTGTTTTGGTCAGTGCTAAATTAAGCATGTACTTTGTGCCAGGTGCCTTGTATACCAAAGATACTGGAGTACACCATGGGTATACCATGGATGTAAACATAAATAAAACATAATTGTATATCTTAAGGAATTTCTTTAGCAAGGGAAATGTCTCAATGTATTTTGTATATCATTATCTTGTTTGAATTCTAAGAAGGATTCCTGTAGTAAATAGTTTGGGGACTGGAGGAAGACTATTTCAGATAGGAAGAAGAACCTGAAAAAGGATACAAAGACAAGAACATGGACAAAAATATCAACTCCAGTATTTCTGGATATACACTGCACAGTGTGATATGATGGGACATTGATAAAAAATTATGTTGGGCCAGTCTAGCAAGGCCATGCTTAGGGCCTTTGTATTTTTTTTTTTTTAACTGCAATGTTCTTCATCCATCTATCTTTCATCTTTCAGTTCCTGTATATCTCTGCACATTTATCACCATTTTAGAAAGACCTTCCCCAATCATCTTATGTGACATAGAAAGTCTACTCTCTTCCACCCCTACTCCTGCCTTTTATTCTCATCCTGCTGCATTACTGTAAATGTCCTTAAAACTATCAAGCACATTATGTACTTACACATTTATATGTTTTATTGTCTATGTTCCTCAGTTAATGATCATTCCATTAAGGGAGCAACTTTGTTTTATTCATTGCAGTATTCCCTACTAGTACCTAGAGCAGTGCCTGGCAAATAATAGGCATCAATAAAAATTTTTCTTGAATTATTGGTTTAACTTATTTACGCATTAATCAAAATTTAAGCATACATGCATAATTACCTACTTTAGTGGACACCTCTTCCCCTTTCCATTTCCCTGGAAAATTTGGATTCCCTTTTCTAGGTTATAGGCTCCTCTAGCACAATCTTCTCTTGTTCACTGCTAAATCCTGAGCATATAAATGGAACATAATAAGCACTTAAAATATATACGATAAAAGGGTGAATCTACAACCATCATTCCAACGCCTTTGTTGTAAATTCTTCATCTGAGTCTCTATTTTATATGCTTATACATTCTACTCAGTCATTCCAGGTCTTCTTTAAAGACTATTCTTCGGAGCAGGGTACTTAATATGCAGAAAAAAAGTCAAATTCATAGAAGTAGTAGAATTGTGGTTTCCAGGAGCTAGGGGATGAGAGAAATGGAGAGTATCAGTCAAAGGGTATAAACTTCCAGTTCTAAGATAAGTTGTGGGGATCTAGTGCACAGCATGGCAATTATAGTTAACAATACTGTGTTATACACTTGAAAGTTGCTATAGAGTAAATCTTAAGCAAGAAAGAAATAGTAATTATGTCAGGTGATGGATTTGTTAACTAACCCTACAGTGGTAATCATTTTGTGATAGATAAGTGTATCAAATAAATTATCATGTACACATTAAACTTATACAATGTCATATCAATTACATCTCAATAAAGCTGGAAAAAAGTTATGTGTTTCATATTAGTTGACATATACCTTTGTTTTAAACAGTGAAATCTACACTTCAAAGAAATAGTGATTATATCATTGATTATAACATATTTTTACTACAAATTAAATATAATCAATGATATATATCATATATCATAATATATATGTACCATTTGATATTTTTATGCCAATTATACCTATTCAAAAATTTGTTCTAACTAGAAGGAGGGACAATTTTAATGAAAACATGAAGCACCTTCACATTCATATTAAAGCATGCTAGGTATTCTATGCTCTCTTTAAGGAAATGAGTAAGAAACACTTTTTTCTCTCCTTGTTCCTGACCCTCTCCATCCACTTTGTTTCTCTCTTTCAAAGAAGGCTTCATATATTGAGAAATAATTTATTCAGTTATCATGTTAATTGCTTACTTCTTTTTCCTGCATACCAATTTATCCATATATCCAGTTTCAAAACAAATTGTTTTGTTGTAATGATAGCAACTATTATATAAAGCTTATTATGCCTGTGTTCCAGATGCATTTCTAAGGACCTCATAGATATTAACTGCTTTAGTTTTCATAACAATCTTATGAGGTTGTGAATAGAGAAACTGAGGCAAGAAAGATTATATAACTTTCTTAACATCACATAAGCCATTAAGTAGAATTGGGTACAACAGCAAGGCATCTGCTCTTGACCTCCACAGCAAACTGCCTCTCCACATGACATGTGCTATCCATATAATTTTGACTTTTACTACAAAGCCCCTCAGTGATTTTTACTGCATAATTTACCTGATTCCTGAAATACAGGCCAAAATTAACCTGTCTGTGAGGTGGCAAACTGAACATAGAGGGAGACGTGTCTGCTCCCTGGTATAAATGAGAAATGCGATTCTCAGGAGGTTAATTATTGCAAATTAGGAGCTTTCAGTTGTCTGGAAGCATCAGGAAAAAATGGTAGATTAGTACTGATAAAGTCTTATGGGCTCTGATGAGAAGCATTTTATACTGGCACTAATGAAAAACTCAGAAGCAACCATGCTTCAGATGCTTAGAAATTTCAGGTTTCAACATATTAAGAATTCAGTCAAATAAGACTCAAAAGAGCTTTAGGATTACAATAATTGAGTGAAAGGATGACTTTTGAATAAGGGCCCCAACTTTAGGAAAATCATTCTATTTTTTTAATGCATTTTTCTGAGTAGTGTATTTATACCTAATTAGAGCATAAATATCTTTACGGTTTTAAAATTAAAGTTTTTTTTTTTTTAAACAGGATTTTGAACTTTTTTTTTAGATGTTGGGGGTAGGAGTTTATTGATAATTTATTTTCTTCATTTCTGTGCTAGGGCTTTCTCTAGTTGTGGCAAGTGGGGGCCACTCTTCATCGCGGTGCACGGGCCTCTCACTCTCACGGTCTCTCTTGCTGCGAAGCACAGGCTCCAGACGAGCAGGCTCAGTAGTTGTGGCTCACGGGCCTAGTCGCTCTGCGGCATGTGGGATCCTCCCAGACCAGGGCTCGAACCTGTGTCCCCTGCATTAGAAGGCACTGAACCACCAGGGAAAACCCTTAAAATTAAAGTTTGATTAGAAAAGAATAATGCTTCATTTATCAATTTATCTATTTACTTATTTATTTCACATTTTTATTGGAGTAAAATTGCTTTACAATGGTGTGTTAGTTTCTGCTTTATAACAAAGTGAATCAGTTATACATATACATATGTTCCCATATCTCTTCCCTCTTGCGTCTCCCTCCCTCATACCCTCCCTATCCCACCCCTCCAGGCAGTCAAAAAGCACCGAGCTGATCTCCCTGTGCTATGCGGCTGCTTCCCACTAGCTATCTACATTACATTTGGTAGTGTATATATGTCCATGCCTCTCTCTCGCTTTGTCACAGCTTACCCTTCCCCCTCCACATATCCTCAACTCCATTCTCTAGTAGGTCTGTGTCTTTATTCCTGTCTTACCCCTAGGTTCTTCATGACATTTTTTTTTTCTTAAATTCCATATATATGTGTTAGCATATGGTATTTGTCCTTCTCTTTCTGACTTACTTCACTCTGTATGACAGACTCTAGGTCCATCCACCTCATTACAAATAGCTCAATTTCGTTTCTTTTTATGGCTGAGTAATATTCCATTGTATATATGTGCCACATCTTCTTTATCCATTCATCCGACGACGGGCACTTAAGGCTATTTCCATCTCTAGGCTATTGTAAATAGAGCTGCAATGAACATTTTTGTACATGACTCTTTTTGAATTATGGTTTTCTCAGGGTATATGCCCAATAGTGGGATTGCTGGGTCATATGGTAGTTCTATTTGTAGTTTTTAAGGAACCTCCATACAGTTCTCCATAGTGGCTGTACCAATTCACATTCCCACCAGCAGTACAAAAGTGTTCCCTTTTCTCCACACCCTCTCCAGCATTTATTGTTTCTAGATTTTTTGATGATGGCCATTCTGACTGGTGTGAGATGATATCTCATTGTAGTTTTGATTTGCATTTCTCTAATGATTAATGATGTTGAGCATTCTTTCATGTGCTTGTTGGCAGTCTGCATATCTTCTTTGCAGAAATGTCTATTTAGGTCTTCTGCCCATTTTTGGATTGGGTTGTTTGTTTTTTTGTTATTGAGCTGCATGAGCTGCTTATAAATTTTGGAGATTAATCCTTTGTCAGTTGCTTCATTTGCAAATATTTTCTCCCATTCTGAGGGTTGTCTTTTGGTCTTCTTTATGGTTTCCTTTGCTGTGCAAAAGCTTTGAAGTTTCATTAGGTCCCATTTTTTAATTTTTGTTTTTATTTCCATTTCTCTAGGAGGTGGGTCAAAAAGGATCTTGCTGTGATTTATGTCATAGAATGTTCTGCCTCTGGTTTCCTCTAAGAGTTTGATAGTTTCTGGCCTTACATTTAGGGCTTAAATCCATTTTGAGCTTATTTTTGTGTATGGTGTTAGGAAGTGATCTAATCTCTTACTTTTACATGTACCTGTACTGTTTTCACAGCACC
The DNA here is from genome assembly GCF_000442215.2 of Lipotes vexillifer. NCBI lineage: Eukaryota > Metazoa > Chordata > Mammalia > Artiodactyla > Lipotidae > Lipotes > Lipotes vexillifer. The sequence continues at coordinate 119,181 of NW_006774670.1, forward strand.
ACTTATTGAAGAGGCTGTCCTTTCTCCACTGCACATTCCTGCCTCCTTTATCAAAGATAAGGTGACCAAATGCACGTGAGTTTATCTCTGGGCTTTCTATCCTGTTCCATTGATCTTTCTGTTTTTGTGCCAGTACCATACTGTCTTGATTACTGTAGCTTTGTAGCATAGTCTGAAGTCAGGGAGCCTGATTCCTCCAGCTCCGGTTTTCGTTCTCAAGATTGCTTTAGCTATTCGGAGTCTTTTGTCTTTCCATACAAATTGTGAAATTTTTTGTTCTAGTTCTGTGAAAAATGCCAGTGGTAGTTTGATAGGGATTGCATTGAATCTGTAGATTGCTTTGGGTAGTAGAGTCATTTTCACAATGTTGATTCTTCCAATCCAAGAACATGGAATATCTCTGCCGCGGTCCAGCCTCGGCAGTGCAGGGAAAACCCGAAGGGAGGACAGAGTCGGTGATTAAAGAAGATCCACACACACCCGAGTCAGATGAGATGCTTGCCTCTCTTTATTGCCACGCAAAAAGCCTTTTTTATATTTTTTTCTTTACTCTTATTACACCATTGATTTTTCAAGGAATGCCAGAGATTTCTGTGCATTAATTTTGTATCCTGCTACTTTACCAAATTCATTGATTAGCTCTAGTAGTTTTCTGGTAGCATCTTTAGGATTCTCTATGTATAGTATCATGTCATCTGCAAACAGTGACAGCTTTACTTCTTCTTTTCCGATTTGGATTCCTTTTATTTCCTTTTCTTCTCTGATTGCTGTGGCTAAAACTTCCAAAACTATGTTGAATAAGAGTGGTGAGAGTGGGCAACCTTGTCTTGTTCCTGACCTTAGTGGAAATGCTTTCAGTTTTTCGCCATTGAGGATGATGTTGGCTGTGGGCTTGTCATATACGGCCTTTATTATATTGAGGAAAGTTCCCTCTACACCTACTTTCTGCAGGGTTTTTATCATAAATGGGTGTTGAATTTTGTCAAAAGCTTTCTCTGCATCTATTGAGATGATCATATGGTTTTTATGCCATAATGTTTCCTGGTATTAAGTAATTATTATACCAATACCATTTTGTACCAAATTTATCCCAGACTCCTCAAGGAGGCCATAAATCATTCATCTTCTCTTTTAATGTGGGCTGTTTCAATCTAAACATTCCCATACTTGATCCTCTTTCCCATCGTGGAGGACGGGGAGTAGGTAATGGTGGGGAAGTTAAGGGGCTTTTTTGTCCCCCTGATGCTTCATCCCAGGGGATTCTTGCATCTATGTTCATTAGTGATATTGGCCTGTAGTTTTCTTTCTTTGTGACATTGTTGTCTGGTTTTGGTATCAAGGTGATGGTGGCCTTGTAGAATGAGTTTGGGAGTGTTCCTCCCTCTGCTATATTTTGGAAGAGCTTGAGAAGGATAGGTGTTATCTCTTCTTTTCTTTTTCTTCCTGATTCAGTCTTGGCAGGTTGTGCATTTCTAAGAACTTGTCCATCTCTTCCAGATTGTCCAATTTATTGGCATAGAGTTGCTTGTAGTAATCTCTCATGATCTTTTGTATTTTTGCAGTGTCAGTTGTTACTTCTTTTTCATTTCTATTTCTATTGATTTGAGTCTTCTCCCTTTTTCTCTTGATGAGTCTGGCTAATGTTTTATCAATTTTGTTTATCTTCTCAAAGCAGCAGCTTTTAGTTTTATTGATCTTTGCAATTGTTTCCTTCATTTCTTTTTCACTTATTTCTGAACTGATCTTTATGATTTCTTTTGTTCTGCTAACTTTTGGGGTTGTTTGTTCTTCTTTCTCTAATTGCTTTAGGTGCAAGGTTAGGTTGTTTATTCGAGATGTTTCCTGTTTCTTAAGGCAGGATTGTATTGCTATAAACTTCCCTCTTAGAACTGCTTTTGCTGCAAACCACAGGTTTTGGGTCGTCGTGTCTCCATTGTCATTTTTTTCTAGGTTTTTTTTAATTTCCTCTTTGATTTCTTCAGTGATCACTTCGTTATTAAGTAGTGTATTGTTTAGCAGCCACGTGTTTGTATTTTTTACACATCTTTTCCTGTAATTGATATCTAATCTCATAGCGTTGTGGTTGGAAAAGATACTTGATACAATTTCAATTTTCTTAAATTTACCAGTGCTTGATTTGTGACCCAAGATATGATCTATCCTGGAGAATGTTCCATGAGCACTTGAGAAAAATGCATATTCTGTTTTTTTTGGATGGAATGTCCTATAAATATCAATTAAGTCCATCTTGTTTAATGTATCATTTAAAGCTTCTTTATTTTCATTTCGGATGATCTGTTCATTGGTGAAAGTGGGGTGTTAAAGTCCCCTATTATGAATGTGTTACTGTCGATTTCCCCTTTTATGGCTGTTAGTATTTGCCTTATATATTGAGGTGCTCCTATGTTGGGTGCATAAATATTTACAATTGTTATATCTTCTTCTTGGATCGATCCCTTGATCACTATGGAGTGTCCTTCTTTGTCTTTTCTACTAGTCTTTATTTTAAAGTCTATTTTGTCTGATATGAGAATTGCTACTCCAGCTTTCTTTTGGTTTCCATTTGCATGGAGTATATTTTTCCATCCCCTCACTTTCAGTCTGTATGTGTCTCTAGGTCTGAAGTGGGTCTCTTGTAGACAACATATATATGGGTCCTGTTTTTGTACCCATTCAGCCAATCTGTGTCTTTTGGTGGGAGCATTTAGTCCATTTACATTTAAGGTAATTATCGATATGTATGTTCCTATTCCCATTTTCTTAATTATTTTGGGTTTGTTATTGTATGTCTTTTCCTTCTCTTGTGTTTCTTGCCTAGAGAAGTTCCTTTAGCATTTGTTGTAAAGTTGGTTTGGTGATGCTGAACTCTCTCAGCTTTTGCTTGTCTGTAAAGGTTTTAATTTCTCCATCAAATCTGAATGAGATCCTTGCTGGGTCGAGTAATCTTGGTTGCAGTTTTTTCTCCTTCATCACTTTAAATATGTCCTGCCAGTCCCTTCTGGCTTGCAGAGTTTCTGCTGAAAGATCAGCTGTTAACCTTATGGGGATTCCCTTGTGTGTTATTTGTTGTTTTTCCCTTGTTGCTTTTAATATGTTTTCTTTGTATTTAGTTTTTGACAGTTTGATTAATATGTGTCTTGGCATATTTCTCCTTGGATTTATCCTGTATGGGACTCTCTGTGCTTCCTGGACTTGATTAACTATTTCCTTTCCCATATTAGGGAAGTTTTCAACTATAATCTCTTCAAATATTTTCTCAGTCCCTTTCTTTTTCTCTTCTTCTTCTGGAACCCCTATAATTCGAATGTTGGTGCAGAGGTCTCTCAAATTGTCCTCAGTTCCAGGACATTGTCCCAGAGGTCTCTGAGACTGTCTTCAGTTCTTTTCATCTTTCTTTATTCTGCTCTGCAGTAGTTATTACCACTATTTTATCTTCCAGGTCACTTATCCATTCTTCTGCCTCAGTTATTCTGCTATTGATCCCATCTAGAGTATTTTTAATTTCATTTATTGTGTTGTTCATCATTGCTTCTTTCATCTTTAGTTGTTCTAGGTCCTTGTTAAATGTTTCTTGCACTTTGTCTATTCTATTTCCAAGATATTGGATCATCTTTCCTATCATTATTCTGAATTCTTTTTTAGGTAGACTGTCTATTTCCTCTTCATTTGTTAGGTCCGGTGGATTTTTATCTTGCTCCTTCATCTGCTGTGTGTTTTTTGCCTTCTCATTTTGCTTATCTTACTGCGTTTGGGGTCTCCTTTTTGCACACTGCAGGTTCATAGTTCCCATTGTTTTTGGTGTCTATCCCCAGTGGCTAAGGTTGTTCAGTGGGTTGTGTACACTTCCTGGTGGAGGGGACTAGTGCCTGTATTCTGGTGGATGAGGCTGGATCTTGTCTTTCTGGTGGGCAGGTCCACGTCTGGTGGTGTGTTTTGGGGTGTCTGTGGACTTATTATGATTTTAGGCAGCCTCTCTGCTAATGGGTGGGGTTGTATTCCTGTCTTGCTAGTTGTTTAGCATAGGGTGTCCTGCACTGTAGCTTGCTGGTCGTTGAGTGAAGCTGGATGCTAATGTTGAGATGGAGATCTCTGGGAGATTTTCGCCGTTTGATATTATGTGGAGGTGGGAGGTCTCTTGTGGATCAGTGTACTGACGTTGGCTCTCCCACCTCAGAGGCACAGCACTGACTCCTGGCTGCAGCACCAAGATCCTTTCATCCACATGGCTCAGAATAAAGGGGGAAAAAGTAGAAAGAAAGAATTGGTAGAAGTAGAAAAAAGAAAGGAAGAAAGAAAGAAAGAAAGAAAGGAGGGAAGGATGGGGTGAGGAAGGAAGGAAGGAAAAAAGAAAGAAAGAAAGAAAGAAGGTAAAGTAAAATAAAATAAAGTTATTAAAATAATAAGTAATTATTAAGAAAAAAAATTAAAAACAAACAAAAAAAAACGGATGGATAGAACCCTAGGACAAATGGTTGAATCAAAGCTATACAGACAAAATCTCACATAGAAGCATGCACATACACACTCACAAAAAGAGGAAAAGGGGAAAAAAATCATAAATATTGCTCTCAGGGCTTCCCTGGTGGTGCAGTGGTTGAGAGTCTGCCTGCCAATGCAGGGGACACGGGTTCGAGCCCTGGTCTGGGAATATCCCACAGGCTGCGGAGCAACTGGGCCCATGAAACACAACTACTGAGCCTGCGCGTCTGGAGCCTGTGCTCTGCAATGAGAGGCCAAGATAGTGAGAAGCCTGCGCACCACGATGAAGAGTGGCCCCTGCTCGCCGCAACTAGAGAAAGCCCTTGCACAGAAACGAAGACCCAACACAGCCAAAAATAAATAAATAAATATTTAAAAAATATATCTTGCTCTCAAAGTCCTCTGTCTCAATTTGGGATGATTCGTTGTCTATTCATGTATTCCACAGATGCAGGGTATATCAAGTTGATTGTGGAGCTTTAATCTGCTGCTTCTGAGGCTGCTGGGAGAGATTTCCCTTTCTCTTCTTTGTTCTCACATCTCCCAGGGTCTCAGCTTTGGATTTGGCCCCGCCTCTGCGTGTGGGTCGTCGGAGGGCATCTGTTCTATGCTCAGACAGGATGGGATTAAAGGAGCTGCTGATTCGGGGGCTCTGGCTCACTCAGACCGGGGGGTGGGGAGGGAGGGGCACAGAGTGCGGGGCGGGCCTGCGGTGGCAGAGGCCGGCGTGACGTTGCACCAGCCTGAGGCGCGCCGTGCGTTCTCCTGGAGAAGTTGTCCCTGGTTTCTGGGACCCTGGCAGTGGCGGGCTGGGCCAGCTCCTCAGAAGGGGGTGTGTGGATGGTAACCTGTGCTCGCACACAGGCTTCTTGGTGCCGGCAGCAGCAGCCTTAGCGTCTCATGCCCGACTCTGGGGTCCATGCTTTTAGCCACGGCTCGCACCCGTCTCTGGAGCTCCTTTAAGCAGTGCTCTTAATTCCCTCTCCTCATGCACCAGGAAACAAAGAGGGAAGTAAAAGTCTCTTGCCTCTTTGGCCGGTCCAGACTTTTCCCGGGATTCCTTCCCGGCTAGCTGTGGTACACTAACCCCCTGAAGGCTGTGTTCACGCCGGCAACCCCAGTCCTCTCCCTGCGCTCTGACCGAAGACCGAGCCTCAACTCCCAGCACCGCACCCCCGGCGGGTGAGCAGACAAGCCTCTTGGGCTGGTGAGTGCCGGTCGGCCCTGACCCTCTCTGCAGGAATCTCTCTGCTTTGCCCTCCGCACCACTGTTGCTGTGTTCTCCTACGCGGCTCCGAAGCTTTCCCCCTCCGCCACCAGCAGTGTTTGCCTGCGAAGGGGCTTCCTAGTGTGTGGAAACCTTTCTTCCTTCACAGTTCCCTCCCACTGGTGTAGGTCCTGTCCCTATCCTTTTGTCTCTGTTTATTATTTTTTCTTTTGCCCTACCCATGTACGTGGGGACTTTCTTGCCTTTTGGGAGGTCTGAGGTCTTCTGCCAGCGTTCAGTAGGTGTTCTGTAGGAGTTGTTCCACGTGTGGATGTATTTCTTGTGTGTCTGTTGGAAGGACGGTGATCTCCACGTCTTACTCTTCCACCATCTTCCCCTCGTCCAAGTGTATAACTTCTTCTTCTTTTTTTTTTCTTTTTTTTTTTTGCGGTATGCGGGCCTCTCACTGTTGTGGCCTCTCCCGTCGCGGAGCACAGGCTCCAGACACGCAGGCTCAGCGGCCATGGCTCACGGGCCCAGCCGCTCCGTGGCATGTGGGATCCTCCCAGACTGGGGCACTAACTCATGTCCCCTGCATTGGCAAGCGGACTCAACCACTGCGCCACCAGGGAAGCCCCGAAGTGTATAACTTCTTAATGGTTCTTGGTTTATTGATTAATGCTTTAGAAAAATAGTGTCCGTATAACACTCCAAGTAAAAACATGCAAGAGGGACCATTATATAGAGAGAGACACAGGCAGCTAATTGCCCTCCCAAAGTCCTCTATTGCTTTCTTCAATAGTAACTAAATATTTAAGTGACACATGGCTGACTAACTAAACTGTTCATTCCCCAACCTCTCTTGAAATCAGTGTGGCCATATGACCAGGTTCTGGCCAATGGGTTATAAGCACAAATGATGTTTGAAACTTGGGGCCCAAGCTTTAAAAAGAAAGAAGCATACAATTCTTCTTTCCCCAATCTGCAGGTTGGAATGCTAAAGTAATGATGAGCCGTCTTTAATCACTGGACAAAGGCAGACCCTAGAGATGATAGAACAAACAGATGAAAAGTTCTTGAGTTCCTGAAAGCTTCAATTTGGCATACAACCCTAAACCAAACTGCTACCAGGTGTGTGTGTGTGTGCGTATCTTGTTGATCACTCTATTTTTCATTCTCTTGCTGTAGTGATCTAGCCTATATTGTTGCACACACACACTATATGTTTGTAGGTTTGTTTACAATTATTTTTTTTCTAATTTGTCATTATGGCAACCTGGTTATTTATCTGATTACAAATGATTAAATGCTTTTCATTTCTTGATATTTTCACTTTTCAATTACTTGTTTTTGAATCTAGCTTGTTTAACATTTGTCTCTCAGATTTACAGCAAACAAATATTCTATGTTCGGTTTTTGCTGGTAATTATTTTTTTAGTATATAATACTACATAGAGACAAAACAAACATAAATTGAAAATGTACACTAATCCTACTGAATAATAGCAAATGAATAAAGCTATTTCTCAATTTTAGCCATTCATATATATTTATATTGTGTGCGCGTTTCCAAAACTACATATATTTTTTCTGATGAGTAGCAATATAATGACGGGAGCAAGGACTTCTCATTTTCTTTTCTTTTATTCTTTTTTTTTAGTGATCCTACTTTTTTTTAAATTTAAATTTAGTTGATTTACAATGTTGTGTTAGTTTCTGGTGTACAGTAAAGTGATTCAGTCATATATATACATTTTTTTCAGATTCTTTTAAATTATAGGTTATTATAAGATATTGAGTATAGTTCCCTGTGCTATACAGTAGGTCCCTGTTGTTTATCTATTTTATATATATTAGTGTGTATCTGTTAATCCCAAACTCCTAATTTATCCCTCCTCCTCTCTTACCCCTTTGGTAACTATAAATTTGCTTTCTATGTCTGTGAGTCTGTTTCTATTTTGTAAATAAATTCACTTGTATCATTTTTAGATTCCAAATATAAGTGATATCATATGATATTTGCCTTTCTCTGTCTGACTTAATTCATTTAATATGATAATCTCTAGGTCCATCCATGTTGCTGCAAATGGCAATATTTCATTATTTTTTTTTTCAGGGGAAGAAATAGTAGGCCATATTTGAATTATTTAGAATTTATGTGTCAATTATATCAATGTGTACTTTTTAAAGATGCAGTAATATAACTGGGAAAGGCAATCTTGTGCATGCAGTCTATCTACCACAACTGGCTGCTCGAAAATGGGCCTTGGGCTTGGAACACTTCCTTTACAAGAGATAAAGAGCCCACATGCCCTGAGCTGGGCTTATCATTTTGAATGGGGTTATCTTTCCTGTTTCAGGCTCAATTAATGCCGTTGAAGCTTGAAGCTTGTGTGTCATATGGCATCTGGTCAACCGCACTGTTATATCTGTCTTTTGCAGAGAGGAGATAGGGTCCTTTCTACTGAGGCACAAGAAGGGTGTGTGTAGGCAAATTGTCCTGCGTCAGCCACTGGGAGAGACTGTCTGTCCCTGGGGGACCAAAGTGCACTATTGGAGCTGACCCTGATCTGTCTCTTCTCTATGTAAGTAAAGCATTATTCCATCTATTGCTTGACTGTGTTGTGTTTTTCTTGGTGACTGATACCATGATGCAGTGGGCAGAAGCGCTTGGACTTCGTTTCCTGGTGGCTGGCACTGTGATGATTTTGCTATTCTCCCATGTAGTTCAAATCCTTCCCTGAGATTGGTAACTGGCTGTATAGTGTCCTACTCCTTTGGAATTGATTTGACACATGCAAGGAACTCTCTGCTCACAATTATTACCAAATTATCAGTACAAATCTGACAGAATACAGGATGATTGCTAATATCAAATATAACATGTTGGTAGAAATCACAAAAAATAGTAATAAATATGCTTCTAGTCTCATTATTTAAAATGCTCAAAAAGTTTTCTATGTCATGCTTGTGAATGATGCCTTTGTGTGTTGCTGTCTTTGATGTTTGGATCTATGTCCATATAGCTTCTTCACATCATGTTGTACCTCTCATGTAACAAATAGAATATGTAGTCTTATACAGACTAGCAGTTGACTACTTTTTCATTTGGGTAGTCTAATGAGCTACGTTTACTTCTGTAATAGCCACATTCCCACAGGCATATGTTTGAAATAAATATTCAGTCCAACTTTACTTTTTATGTAGAAGTTAATGAAGAAAAGCCAATCAAATATTATGCAACTAAAAGAGTATAGCCTAGGATATCAATAGGAGGATCAATATTCTTACATATAGACAAAAAATGAAATATTCTGAGTCTTGGTACAGAAGATGAAAGGACCCCCAATTCTTTAACGTAACCCAGAGTTGCATGAGTTAACATATACCTTAGGTAACAAACTACCTTATGCTATTTTAATCTTTCTTCAGATCCAGATCCCCAACTCTATGAAACCAGACTGATGTTCTGATGTAGCCTAAAAAATTTTATTGTAATTTATTAGATGATTGACATGGTCCAAGCCCTCAGCAATTATGTAATCAAAAAAATCCAACAAATAAAAAATAAATTTAACTTTTTAGACATGTGTTGCCAAATATTCTAAAGAGAATGCAGCAAAATTTTAAAATAAACTTTACTTCCTTTAAAATCTACTTTTGTCATATCACACAGATGCTTCTGTATAATCCATCAAAAGTTTACCCCATAGCACTGGCCTGAATGTTTTTCTCATCTTCTATTTTATTTCACCTCTACATTTTTGTCTCCCTCTACCCATTCTCCCAAATATCCATCACAAAACACAAAGAATCTGTCTAACGTAGGAGAAAATAACAAAAAACCTATGCTGAAGAAAAGACAGAATGCTTTTTAATGGAAGGGAAAAAAATTGTCTAGTACAACTCATATATTAGTAACTTTCCTTACGTAATGATTACATATATTAATATCTATGTGCAGTGGAGTTTTAATGTACAGAGATCTTTATTCTTATTTTATCAATTCTATATGCAAAAAGTTTACAAATTTGAAAACTCTACTTCTTAGTCCCCTTTATTTGAACCTATAACTTCTGTATATCAATAATATATTTAAGTGATTTGCATATAAAATGAAATCACATTTTAAAATGTGCATTGACTAATATTCAATTAATTGATAAATTTCACATAAATTCCCTTAAATATTTGACCCCATTTACAAACTAATTCATTAAATTAGTTTAGCCTTTCAATCTATAATTGCAATTTAATATAGCTAATTTTTTTCAAACATCTTTTTTTTTTTTAATTGGGATATTTTTGCTTTACAATGTTGTGTTAGTTTGTGCTATACACTAAAGTGAATCAGCTATATGTATACATATACACCCTCCCTGTTAGACCTCCTTCCCTGCCCCCATTCCACCCATCTAGGTCACCACAGAGCACCAAGTTGAGTTCCCTACCCTATACATCAGGTTCCCACTAGCTATCAGTTTTAAACATGTCAGTGCACATACATCAATCTCAACCTCCCAATTCATCCCACTCCCCCGCCATGTCCACACGTTCATTCTCTACATCTGCATCTGTATTCCTGCCCTGCAAATAGGTTCATCTGTACCATTTTTCTAGATTCCACATATATGCGTTAATATATGATACTTGTTTTTCTCTTTCTGACTTACTTCACTCTGTATGACAGACGCTAGGTCCATCCACATCTCTGCAAAAGATCCAATTTCATTCCTTTTTACGGCTGAGTGATATTCCATTGTATATATGTACCACATCTTCTTTATGCATTCATCTGTTGATGAACATTTAGGTTGTTTCCATGTCCTGGGTATTGTAAATAGTGTGGCAAAGAACATTGTGGTACATGACTCTTTATCAATTATGGTTTTCTCAGGGTAGATGCCCAGTAGTGGGATTGCTGGGTCATATGGTAGTTTTGTTTTTAGGTTTTTAAAGAACCTCCATGCTGTTCTCCATAGAGGCAGTATCAATTTACATTCCCACCAAGAGTGCAAGAGGGTTCCCTTTTCTCCACACCCTCTCCAGCATTTATTGTTTGTAAAATTTTTTGATAATGGCCATTCTGACTGGTGTTAGCTGATACCTCATTGTAATTTTGATCTGCATTTCTCTAAAAATCAGTGATGTTGAGCATCCTTTCATGTGCCTGTTTGCCATCTGTATGTCTTCTTTGGAGAAATGTCTATTTAGGTCTTCTGCCCATTTTTTGATTGGATTGTTTGTTTTTTTGATATTGAGCTGCATGAGTTTGTATATTTTGGAGATTAATCCCTTGTCAGTTGTTTTTTTACAAATATTTTATCCCATTCTGAGGGTTGCCTTTTCATCTCATTTATGGTTTTATGGTTTTCTTTGCTGTGCAAAAGCTTTTAAGTTTGTTTATTTTCTTTTTTATTTTCATTACTTTAAGAGGTGGGTCAAAAAATATCTTGCTGTGATTTAAGTCAAAGAGTGTTCTGCCTATGTTTTCCTCTAAGAGTTTTATAGTGTCCAGTCTTACATTTAGGTCTTTAATCCATTTTGAGTTTATTTTTGTGTATGGTGTTAGGGAGTGTTCTAATTTCATTCTTTTACATGTAGCTGTCCAGTTTTCCCAGCACTGCTTATTGAAGGGACTATCTTGTCTCTGTTGTATATTTTTGCCTCTTTTGTCATAGATTAGGTGATCATAGGTGCATGGGTTTATCTCTCGGCTTTTTATCCTGTTCCATCAATCTATATTTCTGTTTTTGTGCCAGTACCATACTGTCTTGATTAGTGTAGCATTACAGTAGAGTCTGAAGTCAGCTGATTCCTCCAGCTCCATTTTTCTTTCTCAAGATTGCTTTGGCTATTCAGGTTCTTTTGTGTTTCCATACAAATTGTAAAATTTTTTCTTCTAGTTCTGTGAAAAGTGCCATTGGTAATTTGTTAGGGATTGCATTTAATCTGTATATTGCTTTGGGTGGTATAGTCATTTTCACAATATTGATTCTTCCAATCCAAGAACATGGTATATCTCTCCATCTGTTTGTGTTATCTTTGATTTCTTTCATCAGTGTCTTATAGTTTTCTGAGTACAGGTGATTTACCTCCTTAGGTAGGTTTATTCCTAGATATTTTATTCTTTTTGTTGCAGTGGTAATTGGGAGTGTTTCTTTAATTTCTCTTTCTGATCTTTTGTTTTTAGTGTATAGCAATGCAAGAGATTTATGTGCATTAATTTTGTATCCTGCTGCTTTACCAAGTTCATTGACTAGCCCTAGTAGTTTTCTGGTGGCATCTTTAGGATGTTCTATGTAGAGTACCATGTCATCTACAAACAGTGACAGTTTTACTTCTTTTCAAATTTGTATTCCTTTTATTTCTTTTTCTTCTATGATTGCTGTGGCTAGGACTTCCAAAGCTATTTTGAATAATAGTGGTGAGAGTGGACACCGTTGTCTTTTTCCTGATCTTAGAGGAAATGCTTTCAGTTTTTCACCATTGAGAATGATGTTTGCTGTGGGTTTGTCATATATGGTCTTTATTTTGTTGAGGTAGGTTCCCTCTATGCCCACTTTCTGTAGCTTTTTTTATCATAAATCTTAAGCACCTAAGACGCAAAGTTACTCATTTAAAAGCCAGAATCTTACTAAGCCTATAAGAACAAATATGTTAACTCAGAGATAAATTTAGTAGCTCAAATATTTAAAGAACATAAAAAAATGCACATCAGATCACACAATGATTAAATTTGTTTGCTAATTCTCCTGAATATCACAGCTTAAAAGTGTTTTCTTTTTAACAATACTGTAGTTATAAATCTATTCATACACTGAAGGGGTAGTTCCAGAGCAGCCAAGATCACATGATAATAACTGAAAAATAGAAAATGGGTGTGAGTTAAAACAATTGATAAAATAATTGCCACAGCACATAGGCTCTGGACAAAAGTGACTCAAAAATAAAAGCAACATAGGACTTGAATGAGACCCAAGACTATACCAGAGAATGGTAATATGAGTAATTTTTACAGGTTTTTTTCCTGCCATGTAAATTAGGTTTTCCAATAACCATGCCCTTCAACTGGGACTTAGTTAATCATGCTGTTTCCCATAGTTAATCATGCTGTTTCCCATTTCTCAAAACTTCCCCTTCCATTGAAATAATCCAAAGCTAATATAAAGAATACCAGTGGTGGCTGCCTTGGTCTTCAGATGTTAATCCCCTTTTGTATAAACACTGAGTAATTATGAACAATGAACATAGCAAAGTTTCAGCTTCCATCTTTCTTAACTAATTTGTCAATTTAATGAATATGATATTCTGTGTCTTCTAACTAACAGGCCACAATTGCAATCACTAGTTCTGAGTTATGAATATAATATGAAAGATTATCTTTCTCACTTTAATTGCTTTTGCAATAATTCTTTAAATAATCTCTTTGAGAAAAATATGAAGTTGCAGGAAATTTCTGATGCCTTGAAGTTGGAGATTTGATAAAGATAACTTTCTTACTCACTTGTATGGCTTGCATTATTAATTACATCATGAATATTTGTAATTTTCTGGTTATGTATTTTAAGGGTTATATTTGATACAATTCTACTCACTTTTATTGTTTCCAAATTTCAGAAATGTAAATAGAACACTTAAATATGAAACATTTAAAGGGGAACCTGGCAGACTTGTGCTAAGTGAAGTGAGCTAGTCAGAGAAGGACAAATTCTGCATGATTCCAATAATGTGAGGTATCTAATATAGTCAAACTGATAGAAACAGTAAGTAGAATTGTGATTGTCAGAGGCTGCAGGGTGAAAGGAATGGGGAAATGATGGTTGAAAAGGTACAAAATTTCAGTATGCTAGATGAAAAAGTTCTAAAGGGCTGATGTACATAATGCTTATAGTTAATGTTAACCAAGAATTCCAAGAACAGAGACCTGGTTGAAATAAAATAGCATTTATTTGAGGTTTGTTAGGACTGCAGCTTAGGAGACACAGATTCAAGAAGCTCTTGAATTGTGTTCTACTGGACTATGTAATGGGGGAAGCTTGTAAAGGCAAAAGAACACAAGGTTACATAAATTGTCAAGAATTACGATTGGAGCTGGCAAGAAGTAAGGGCACTTGTTAAGCAAGAATTGGTAGGGATTTGAAATGATTATGTAGTTGTGAAGTGGGGGAAAACTTTGAAACTACAAGGTTTCAGCTAGAATCTGCCAGCAGATATTATTTTGAAACAGCTGGTGGTGTCTTTGAGTTTGATATAGTTAAGAGAAAATTCATGTTCTCAGTGTTACAGAGATGTGTCTGAGACCAGAACCTCAATGGCTACCTGACTTCATTTCTGTATGCCTGAACTATGATTACTCCATTATAATTTCAATTTTTCCTTATTAGTAATACTATATTACACATTTCACAACTTGTTAAGAGAGTAGATTTCATACTAAGTGTTCTTCTCACTGAAATGCAATTGTATTCAAACAAAATTTGAAAACATTTTCAAACAATGTAAATTAAATTAATATGAAAGTATTTTTATGTATAACTATTTTCCTCTAAAACACTAAAATTATCTAAGTTAAAACAAAGTATACATTATAATAAATTATTAAAATTAAATATGATAACTGAGTTGAAATTTTAATTTAATTTTTTTTAAAATGTAAATTATATCATTACATATTATAAGAATAAAACCATTCACAATTCTAATGGGCAATGTGCCAAAGTTTTTAAAAAAAAGTAATCATTTATACACACAAGCCCTATAGATATATAAATATAGTGGTTGTATAAATTATTTAATATTAAAAATATTTAATAGTGACCAGGTGCAACTAATCCAAAACCTACAGTACATCATGGGTATCTGCAAACTGGAATATGAACAAAAGCAAGCACATGGATTCTCAGTGATATTAGAAAATTATATTTCACTATGCAGGAACCTACTGCATTCAGCCTACAAAGATGAGGACCTGAAAAGTGCATTAAATTTGTGTTTTTCTTTCTTTCTTTCTTCCTTTTTTGTCTTTTTATCATTTGGGATATTTTTCTCTTTTTTTTCCCCTTGGATATAATTGAAATGTAACATTGCATAAATTGAAAGTGTACAATGTGTTGATTTGGTAGAATATATATATTGCAATATGATTAACACCACAGAATTAGCTAACTCCTCCATCAGATCACATAATTATCATTTCTCCCTTGTAAGAACATTTACGACCTAGTCACTTGGCAACTTTCAACTATATAATACAGTATGGTTAACTATAATTACAAAGCTGTAAATTAGATCTCAAATTTATATTTTCCTTTTAAGTAGAACTCTTTGAAAAGCAGTGTCCTTTTCTGACACTGCTTAGACACACATTAGAAAGAGTGCAATCCACAACCTTCATAACCTTCAGATGCAGTTGTCCCTGTTTTGGGAACATAGGGCGAAACTTGTGAGGAAGGGCTTCTCTGGAGCATAAAGCATTTTAGTCACTAGAGAGGTCCTTTTTCATCACTGAGCGCCAAATCCTGAAAGAAAAGATACTGAGAAGATGTGGCACATATATACAATGGAATATTACTCAGCCATAAAAATAAATGAAATTGAGTTATTTGTAGTGAGGTGGATGTACTTAGAGACTGTCATACAGAGTGAAGTAAGTCAGAAAGAACTGTCATACAGAGTGAAGTAAGTCAGAAAGAGAAAAACACATACCGTATGCTCACACATATATATGGAATAAAAAAAAAATTATTCTGAAGAACCTAGGGGCAGCACAGGAAAAAAGACGCAGACATAGAGAATGGATTTGAGGACGCGGGGAGTGAGAAGGGTAAGCTGGGATGAAGTGAGAGAGTGGCATGGACATATATACACTACCAAATGTGAAATAGCTAGCTAGTGGGAAGGAGCTGCATAGCACAGGGGGATCAGGTTGGTGCTTTGTGACCACCTGGAGGGGTGGGATAGGGAGGGTGGAGGGAGACACAAGAGGGAGGAGATATGGGGATATATGTATGTGTATAGCTGATGCACTTTGTTATAAAGCAGAAACTAACACACCATTGTAAAGCAATTATACTCCAATAAAGATGTTAAAAAAAAAAAGATGCTGATTTACTCAAATAATTTGAGGGTTGTAACCTGTGGAAACTTCTAAAGAGCAAGGCCAGAGAGGGACTCATCTATCTCAGAATTTAGGGCAATAAGAAGGAAGAAGTTTTGGGCTTCCCTGGTGGCGCAGTGGTTGAGAGTCCGCCTCCCGATGCAGGGGACACGGGTTCGTGTCCCGGTCCGGGAAGATCCCACATGCCACGGAGCAGCTGGGCCCGTGAGCCATGGCAGCTGAGCCTACGTGTCTGGAGCCTGTGCTCCACAATGGGAGAGGCCACAACAGTGAGAGGCCCACATACCACAAAAAAAAAAAAAAAAAAAAAAAAAAGAAGGAAGAAGTTTCAATTATTGAAAAATATTTTCTAATTTATGTGTTGTTTTTCCCTTTAAAATTGTTTTAGTAAAAGAAAATGTTCTATCAAATCCTTGAAGTTAAAGTAAGAAATGAGAGTTGCTCAAATAAAATACTTGGAAAAGTTAACTTTTTGGCATGAATGAGTTCTTATTTTTAATTTTTTAATTTAACTTTATTTACTTTTTTATACGGTAGGTTCTTATTAGTCATCAATTTTATACACATCAGTGTATACATGTCAATTCCAATCACCCAATTTATCACACCACCATCTTCACCACCCCATGTCTTTCCCCACTTGGTGTCCATACGTTTGTTCTCTACATCGGTGTCTCAATTTCTGCCCTGCAAACCGGTTCATCTGTATCATTTTTCTGGGCTCCACATACACGCATTAATATACGATATTTGTTTTTCTCTTTCTGGCTTACTTCACTGTGTGTGACAGTCTCTAGATCCATCCACGTCTCAACAAATAACCCAATTTCATTCCTTTTTATGGCTGAGTGATATTACATTGTATATATGTACCACATCTTCTTTATCCATTCATCTGTCGATGGGCATTTAGGTTGCTTCCATGACGTGGCTATTGTAAGTAGTACTGCAATGAACATTGGGGTGCATGTGTCTTTTTGAATTATGGTTTTCTCTGGGTATATGCCCAGTAGTGGATTGCTGGATCATATGGTAATTCTATTTTTAATTTTTTAAGGAACCTCCTTAATGTACTCCAGAGTGGCTGTATCAATTTACATTCCCACCAAGAGTGCAAGAGGATTCCCTTTTCTCCACACCTTCTCCAGCATTTGTTGTTTGTAGATTTTCTGATGATGCCCTATCTAACTAGTGTGAGGTGATACCTCATTGTAGTTTGGATTTGCATTTCTCTAATAATTAGTGATGTCAAGCAGCTTTTCATGTGTTTCTTGGCCATCTGTATGTCTTCTTTGGAGAAATGTCTATTTAGGTCTTTTGCCCATTTTTGGATTGGGTTGTTTGTTTCTTTATATTGAGCTACATGAGCTGTTTGTATATTTTGGAAATTAATCCTTTATCTGATGATTCGTTTGCAAATATTTTCTCCCATTCTTAGGGTTGTCTTTTCATCTTGCTTATGGTTTCCTTTGCTGTGCAAAAGCTTTGAAGTTTCATTATGTCCCATTTGTTTATCTTTGTTTTTATTTCCATTCCTCTAGGAGGTGGATCAAAAAGATCTTGCTGTGATTTATGTCAAAGAGTGTTCTTCCTATGTTTTGCTGTAAGAGTTTTATAGTGTCCAGTCCTACATTTAGGTCTCCAATCCATTTTGAGATCATTTTTGTGTATGGTGTTAAGGAGTGTTCTAATTTCATTCTTTTACATGTAGCTGTCCAGTTTTCCCAGCACCACTTATTGAAAAGACTGTCTTTTCTCCATCGTATATCCTTGGCTCCTTTGTCATAGATTAGTTGACCATACGTGCGTGGGTTTATCTCTGGGATTTCTATCTTGTTCATTCATCTATATTTCTGTTTTCATGTCAGTACCATACTGTCTTGATTACTGTAGCTTTGTAGTATAGTATGAAGTCAGGGAGCCTGATTCCTCCCACTCAATTTTTTTCCCTCAAGACTGTTTTGGTTATTTGGGGTATTTTGTGTCTCCATACAAATTTTAATACTTTTTGTTCTAGTTCTGTAAAAATTGCCATTGGTAATTTGATAGGGATTGCATTTAATCTGTAGATTGCTTTGGGTAGTATAATCATTTTCACAATATTGATTCTTCCAATCCAAGAAGGTGGTATATCTCTCCATCTGGTGGTATCATCTTTAATTTCTCTCATCAGTGTCTTATAGTTTTCTGCATACAGATCTTTTGTCTCCCTAGGTAGGTTTATTCCTAGGTATTTTATTCTTTTTGTTGCAATGGTAAATGGGAGTGTTTTCTTAATTTCTCTTTCAGATTTTTCATTATTAGTGTATAGGAATGCCAGAGATTTCTGTGCATTAATTTTGTATCCTGCAACTTTACCAAATTCATTGAGTAGCTCTAGTAGTTTTCTGGTGGCATCTTTAGGATTCTCTATGTATAGTATCATGTCATCTGCAAACAGTGACAGTTTTACTTCTTCTTTTCCAATTAGTATTCATTTTAGTTCTTTTTCTTCTCTGATTGTCGTGGTTAGGACTTCCAAAACTATGTTGAATAATAGTGGTGAGAGTGGACATCCTTGCCTTCTTCCTGATCTTAGAGGAAATGCTTTCAGTTTTTCACCATTTAGAATGTTGTTTGCTGTGGTTTTGTCGTATATGGCCTTTATTATTTTGAGGTAGGTTCCCTTTATGCCCACTTTCTGGAGAGTTTTATCATAAATGGGTGTTGAATTTTGTCAAAAGCTTTTTCATCTATTGAGATGATCGTATGGTTTTTATTCTTCAATTTGTTAATATGGTGTATCACATTGACTGATTTGCATATATTGAAGAATCCTTGCATCCCTGGGATAAATCCCACTTGATCATGGTGTATGATCCTTTTAATGTGTTGTTGGATTCTGTTTGCTAGTATTTTGTTGAGGATTTTTGCATGTATATTCATCAGTGATATTGGTCTGTAATTTTCTTTTTTTGTAGTATCTTTGTCTGGTTTTGGTATCAGGGTGATGGTGGCCTCAAAGAATGAGTTTGGGCGTGTTCCTTCCTCTGAAAATATTTGGAAGAGTTTGAGAAGGATGGGTGTTAGCTCTTCTCTAAATGTTTGATAGAATTCACCCATGAAGCCATCTGGTCCTGGACTTTTGTTTGTTGGAAGATTTTTAATCACAATTTCAATTTTATTACTTGTGATTTGTCTGTTCATATTTTCTATTTCTTCCTGGTTCAGTCTTGGAAGCTTATACCTTTCTAAGAATTTTTCCATTTCTTCCAGGTTGTCCATTTTATTGGCATAGAGTTGCTTGTAGTAATCTCTCATGATCTTTTGTATTTCTGCTTTATCTGTTGTAACTTCTCCTTTTTCATTTCTAATTTTATTTTTTGAGTCCTCTCCCTCTTTTTCTGGATGAGTGTGGCTTATGGTTCATCAATTTTGTTTATCTTCTCAAAGAACCAGCCTTTAGTTTTATGATCTTTGCTCTTGTTTTCTTTGTTTCTATTTCATTTATTTCTGATCTGATCTTTATGATTTCTTTCCTTCTGCTAACTTTGGGTTTTGTTTGTTCTTCTTTCTCTAGTTCCTTTAGGTGTAACGTTAGATTGTTTATTTGAGATGTTTCTTGTTTCTTGAGGTAGGCTTGTATAGCTATAAACTTCCCTCTTAGAACTGCTTTTGCTGCATCTCATAGGTTTTAGATCATCGTGTTTTCATTGTCATTTGTCTCTAGGTTTTTATTTATTTTTTTTTTTTCTTGCGTTATGCGGGCCTCTCACTGTTGTGGCCTCTCCCATTTGCGGAGCACAGGCTCCGGACGCGCAGGCCCAGCGGCCATGGCTCACGGGCCCAGCCGCTCCGCGGCATGTGGGATCCTCCCGAAACGGGGCACGAACCTGCGTCTCCTGCACCGGCAGGCGGACTCTCAAGCACTGCGCCACCAGGGAAGCCCTGTCTCTAGGTATTTTTTGATTTCTTCTTTGATTTCTTCAGTGATATCTTGGTTATTTTGTAATGTATTTTTTAGCCTCCCTATGTTTGTGGTTTTTACATTTTTTCCACCCAGTAATTCATTTCTAATCTCATAGGGTTGTGGTCAGAAAAGATGGTTTGATTTTATTTCAATTTTCTTAAATTTACTGAGGCTTGACTTGTGACCCAATATATGATCTATCCTGGAGAATGTTCCATGTGCACTTGAGAAGAAAGTGTAATCTGTTGTTTTTGGATGGAATGTCCTATAAATATCAATTAAATCTATCTAGTCTATTGTGTCATTTAAACTTCTCTTTCCTTATTTATTTTTATTTTGGATGATCTGTCCATTGGTGTAAGTGAGGTGTTAAAGTCCCCCACTCTTATTGTGTTACTGTCAATTTTCTCTTTTATAGCTGTTAGCAGTTGCCTTATGTATTGAGGTGTTCCTATGTTGGATGCATATATATTTATAATTGTTATCTTCTTCTTGGATTGATCCCTTGATCATTATGTAGTGTCCTTCCTTGTCTCTTGTAACATTCTTTGTTTTAAAATCTATTTTATCTGATATGAGTATTGCTGCTCCAGTTTTCTTTTGATTTCCATTTGCATGGAATATCTTTTTCCATCCCCTCTCTTTCAGTCTATATGTGTCTCTAGGTCTGAAATGGGTCTCTTGTAGACAGCATATATATGGGTCTTGTTTTTGTATCCATTCAGCAAGCTTGTGTGTTTTGGTTGGAGCATTTAATCCATTCACGTTTAAGATAATTATCGCTATGTATGTTCCTATTCCCATTTTCTTAATTGTTTTAGGTTTGTTTTCGTAGGTCCTTTTCTTCTCTTGTGTTTCCCACTTAGAGATGGTCCTTTAGCATTCATTGTAGAGCTGGTTCAGTGGTGCTGAATTCTCTTAGCTTTTACTTGTCTGTAAAGTTTTTGATTTCTCCATCAAATCTGAATGAGATCCTTGCCAGGTAGAGTAATCTTGGTTGTAGGTTCTTCCCTTTCATCCCTTTAACTATGTCAAGGCATCAATGAGTTTTAATACCACATGAAAATCTATACACAGAAAAAATCTGTGAACAAATTATGTATATCCCAATGATGTCTGTGTCTTAGACCTAGAAAAATTATCAGCTCTACCCTATCAAGAACTGGTCTGTGATATTGGGTAAATAATTTAAAGAGTGCTCCTATTTCTTCATCTTTATAATGAGAGTAATAGTATATTTATTATCATTCCCATAAATGCAAAGCCACAAATGATTCCAGGCACGAAGCAAAGCCACAAAATGTGCATTCTGCTCAGAAATTATAAGATGATGGTGATTAAGATGATAATGATGAATCAGTGCCTACTATATTGTCTAGTAAAGTAGTAGTAAAGAACTATTCATTGTGTAAGCAAATATTTACTAGTATTACTAGGTTCATATGATCTAAAACCCAGAAATATCTTTTTCAGAGACCCCAGAACCATCTCTCTGAAAGGTAATCATAAGGAAGATAGCACTGGTATCCAGACTCTCTGTGGACAGCATAACCTGGGTGGTGTGCCTCACTCTAAGTTGTAAAACTACCTCTTGCCATAAGGACATGAGAATTTTATTTTTCCTTTGAATAAAGCCAGTTAACTAACACAGATGGTCACCCTAATTACCAAATGAATTTAGAATTAATTCTTTGATAAATGGTTCTCTCAAGTCATCTTAGTTGAGGACTAGTTATAGTTTATCTTGAGAAGATGTACGTGATGGGGTATACTGGTTGACTATATAAAAGGGTGAGGTATCTTTCCACTTGCAATCCTTTTAGTAGATTGCCTGTGATAGCATCACATTCTGGGTTAATGCTTACCCAATTATACATTTTTAAAATATTCTCTTTTACTTTGTGGAGAAAATTTTCAGCCTTGGGGGGATATTTTGTTTTAAATTAATTTCTCCAACAATTCTGGCAATGGGGAAGGGATGTTGTTTAAGCCACACAGTCTGTGGTATTTCATTATGGCATCCCTAGAAAATTAATACAGCCCTCATCTCAAACAAATGAATTACTGGTATTTTAGAATATCATTCCAAGAAAAAAAAAAGTAAAAATAATTTGGTTAGCTAGAAGAAAATATTAAGAGGAATGGAAGAGGAAATGCAAGAATTAAAGACACCTTCCTTTACACAGAAGGCTTCTCCTCCTTTCTCTGCTCTATCAGCTCCCTCTTATTCATTTGTCTTTATCCCTCATGGCCTCAGAATGATTCTGGAGAAGGGGTAAGTGATGACCTTTTAGATAGATGGTTCCCTTCATTAAGGCATTTCCTAAAAAGAGTGATGAGGACGCAACTTTTTTAGCTGATAATTTGTTCTGTTTGAGGACACAGATGTGATTACCCACTGGCTTAGCCCAGATTCCACCTCCTTATCATACCTACACCAAATAGCTAGGAGAGCAAATGTGATAAGGAGACCTAATCAGGAAGAAATTGTGAACTTGGATAAATGACTGTCCCCTATGAAGGCAACAGGATGAAGAATAGCAGCACTAGTCACTTGAAAAAAAGGCAAACAAACCAGGTGTTAATCAGATGAATGTCAACACAGGAATGGAAGCCAAAGTGCCATATAATTTACATTTTTCTTGTCTCAAAAAGCCCTTCCTATTTGGACCACCAACAAAGATGATGCTGTTGAAAAGCTACCCAAGGACTCCTAAATCATTCCCATGCCTTCCTTATCAGCTGATGTTACTCACTTAAAGGCTTCTTTCCCTTGTGCCCCAGAAGTTTGAATTACTCCAAAGCCTGTTTTCAGTTTACTGCCCCACATATGGAGATGTATACTGGCTACCTTATGGAAGTCTGCAATCAGCCAATTTTGTTCTTTTGATAGAGCAAGAACTTTGGGGTTCCAAAGATCATCACATCAAGGAGTTATTGTGACCAGGGAAAGATAATTATCTGTCACCCACACAAGTATGGAAGATCTGAAGGTGTTAGAGACCCAGTGAAAGGGGTGGCTAAAAGCAGTACTTGAAGCCTTATTTTTATGAACTGGGAGAAGTTGTAACATTATACCCAGAAAATGGGTCTATTTTCAGCTGATTTCCATTAGTAGTTTGTTGAGGCTTTCACAAAATTTATTGGCATGGATCCAAGAGCAGATCAAAATAGTCCACTAACCCTAGCCACTTCATCTTGGCTTTCATGCAGACTCTCCAAAACCAAGTTAAGGAAAATGTGGTAGGATGGCAAAGGCAGACTGGTACTCAGATTTTAGCAGCAACTACTCAGTTTTGGGATAATCTAGAGAAAGACAAGGAACACATCAAAGATTGCTGGGTTGGCTGCTTAGAACTCTTTCCTAAAGCAAATAGAATAATCCATGCTCTGGCCAGCCTACGAAGGGAGTAAAGGAAGAATGGAGAATGAATGCCATTTTTACAAGAAACCAGAATATTGGAAGATGAATTGTAGAAAGAGACACTGAAGGACGTAGGAACAAGGGAATCAGGGAAGCCCAGAAGGCTAGGGAATAATTGGCAAACCACTTAAAGTAAACAGATTTAAGGTATCTCATAGGTGGGAACTGGTGATACTGGTTCTACTTAATATGAAGTTTTCTCAGGAATTTCTTACTTTCCATTTGGTGAAGAAAAGACCAATGTAGCTGTCACGTTGTTAGTCATGTTCCTTTTCATTCTTGTTCCTTTTCCTCCTTGGTTCCCATACAGATTGGTACCCAGACTGAGGAACATGCATCATTACTTTCTTCTGATTCTCCTGTAAATCTACTGGGTCCTCCTTGTTTCCCATACAGATTGATAGCCGGACTGAGGAACATGTATCTGATTCTCCTGTAAATCTACTGGGGAGAGACCTGCTGTCAGAAGGGCTACCATTTTCTGTATTTTGAAGGCCCGACAGTGGACCATCTTAAGAAAAGACATTTTACTTAGTTACCATATACCTTCTGAAAGAAAAAGGATCTGGAGAGAGTGGTAGTCATCCATGCTGGAAGAGCACCCTGAGCTGAAACCAATTGATGTATATCACTTGGGCCCTGGGGAATAATGATACTGATTTCATTTGAGATATAGAATCAGTAAAAACCGTTTACCAAAAGGATAAGTCACGGCCATATGTAAAACAATATCCTTTGTTAGGGGTTCAATTAAAAATAATAAAATCAGTAATAAAAAATTTAGAAAAACAAAGGATACTTTTTAAAAGGGCACTCATTCTGTAATACTCCCATACTTCCAATAAAGAAGAAAGAGAAATTTGATAAAGATGACCCTTATATAGATTTGTACAAGATTTTAGAGAAGTAAATAATTTGTAGTTCCATTAATCCATATAGTTTCTAATTCTGAAATTCTTTTCTTCTGACTTCAGTACTATTGTCTAGTACAGTTTTTCTCTGTAATTGATCTATGTTCTGCATTTTTTTCTTTCTCCCTCCCTCCTTCCCTTCCTTCTTTCCTTTCTTCCTTCATTCCTTCCTTCATTTTTTCTCTTCCTCTAGGATATGAATCTTGTTTCCTTTTTCTTGTGAAGGAGTCCAATATTTATGATACAGGATCTCTCAAAGATTTAGGGACTCTTATTTTCTCTAGTCCTTTACAAACAAACACACAAACAAAAACCTAGAGAAATGTTTTCCTCAGGGGGATCTATAATTATTCAAATTTAGAAACTTTTTGGTAGCCTAAGAAATTAGAGAAAAATGCAAAATTGACACTTTAGCTTTGTGACATTTCTTTGCTTCACAGTAGCAAAGAGGCCCATTAAGCAAATTGCAATATTGCTTAACTGAGGGCATCTGTTGTCAGCTACAGGCCACAGAATGTTACAATCTAGAAGTCAACTCACTTTGCAGATATAATCGACTACTAACAGTGAAAAAATTTAGACAATTTGGGGACAAGTACAATATTATACAGTGGATTCTAGTTTTTGCACAGTAGGAAAAACCGCTGATTTACATGATAATTCTCCAAATTTCTGCTTTGGCCCCTAGAATATGAAGAGGCTTTTGAAACCTGAAATTGGCTATCACCTTTCTCCCAGCTTTGGGGATTCCAAATTTGGGGAATTTTAACATTTGGATATTCCAAATTTTGACCTGATTTATCTGATGCTCTGACTCACTTTGCATATTTAACAATGCTTACTCAAGAGTCTTGTACTCAGGATAAAAGTGGCTCCCTTATAACTTCCTATGCTCTGGTAACTTACAAAATTCTGGAAGCTGAAGTGTTGTCTGGAATTAAATCTTCATAAGCAGAGAAGTTAATAGCAGTTAGTAGAGCTATAATTCTTGGTTCTAGATTTAAAGTGAATATATTCATTTATATATTTTTGTATATTCATTTTCCATGAATAGTTATGAATTTTCATGAATTTGTTTTATATATATAACTATATATATACATATAACTAATAACTATATGTTTGGTATTTGTCATGCTATAAAGCAAATTTTTTAAAAAGATTTTTACTTCAATGGGAACTGAATAATCTCATACAAATTTGTGGGAGCCTTTACAATTGCATGCTAAAATATCAATAATTCATTTTGCATAGAGAGCTGTGAAAGCTGTTATTAAAACATGACAGACTCCAAATTTAGAAGTTTTACTTTTAATACAATAAGAAAGATTTTTTCCATTTCCAAAAACATACTTCATAGAAAAAATAAGCAAATGGATTATAAAAGGGGCTGGAAGAAATTTGACTGGATCATGGGAATTAACTAAAAAACCAATTCTTATATCACAACTTGATTAGATGTTGTGTCATAAACAAAATCATCTGATTAAAAAAGGTTTATTGTAAGGAGAATGGGTGGCTTATGCTCAAAAGACTTGAACTCTCCAATGGGTTTCAAGGAAGAAGTTTTAATAGGCAAAATTTGGGGGCAGGGCTGCAGGGTGTGAAACGCTCGTCTGATTGGTTGGTGGTGAGATAATAGTATGGTGTTCCTGGAATGTCAGTCATCAGCCTTCTTGTTCCAACCAGTCTGGAGTCAAGTGCTTGTGTTCAGCCTGAAGTTATCATCCTCCACCTGGGGTGGTGGTGGGGGGCTGCTTAGTTCTCATAGAAGAACCCAGAGATATGTATCAAATTGTTATGTACCTCCCCTGAGGAGGAACAAGGACCAGGTTCCCCATCACTGCACTATTGTTTCTTTCTGCATTCCCTCACTCTCTTAATTAGTAGCTGTTTGAATCTGCCCTTTGGAAGGTCTAGGAGGATGAAAGCCTTTTTCATACAAATAAGAAACAGGGGAAACAGGGGACACTGAAAGGCTTTTGTGCCCGGGAGGGCCTGATAGCTTTCTGCATAGTTTCAATACCAGAGCATTTGAATCCAATAATGAAAGTTGTGTTATCTCTACTGTTGTCCAGGAATTATGCAAATGTTTGCAGATTCCTATACATTATCATACACCCTTCCTCAAATTTGGAATTTGAGAGGAGGGATGAAGTGTATGTAACCCTCCTCTGATCGGTTGGTGTTGAGGTAACAGTATGGTCGTCTGTTAGACTACAGTCAAGTAGAATGATTGAATCAAACTTTTAAAAAATTCATTGGCTAAGATTCATCTATCTAACTGGTTGAAATGGCCCAGAGTTTTACCATTAGCCTTGCTAGAATGACCCCTGCACACAAACACAGAATCTCTCCCTTTGAATGTACGTTTGGCAGCCTTGAATGTATGAATTCGAATCTGAGATCATGCCCTCTATTGGACTTCAGTGAATCTTCTCATAATCACAATCATTTTCAATACTTAAAAGGGCTTCTTTCTTCCGTAAAAACCCTGAGACTTAAAGCCATAAGGATCTGGAAGGACCTGTCCCTATGGACAGGGATATTTCATCTACATGTAGGTGTTCTGTAAGAAAGATAGACTGTTACCCTGCTGAGAAGAGCCTTTCAAGTGTTACTGATCATCCATTCAGCTCTCAAAGTTAACAAAAACTCACAAGAATTCATGCTTCCCCATGTAATGCCAGCACAACAGGACTGGACTGTGGTTCCCACAAAGGATTTGAAACTTAAGTTTTCAAGACTGATACTAGTACTGAACCCAAATGAAAACAAGTGTTCTAGAAAACATATTACTTTTCTCATAGACTGTCTTGCTGTCATAATCACCGTGAGGTTATTTTGATTACTTTAAGAATCTCAGTTTACTAGAAAACAGAAATTACTTGTTATTTTTGTTTTCTTTCTGTCCTCCCAGTAATGGCTCCCACAGTCTCATTTCCCATCAGCCCTAAACTGTCCCACCAGTATAAGCAGGGTCTGGACTTATAAGTCCAACAATCTGATTAATGACAGAGTAAAAGAGAGACCATCTTCATTAGTAATTTTTGATAATAACAAAATAAAAGTGACTAACATGCCTCCAGCTACTCAATCCTGAAATGTGAAACACGAATATTTTAACTGGTTTGATTAGAAAGATGATGTAAAAATTCTAATTAATAGAAAAACAGAAATTTGGAATTGTAATATAGAGACTGCAAAAGACAGGGCTAATGTTTCATGGTTAATTTCAGGGTGCAGTTTCTCTCTAGCCTCAATATAGGTCGATAAATAAATATTAATGCCTGTTATTCAGGGAGATTTTGTTAACTGTTATAATAGTATAACTATTGATTTAGACCCAAAGTAAGCAAAACAAAACAAAAACACCCACAGGATGGGTTTGTCCTAAAGACTTAAAACAGTTAGAGCCATATACATTACACACTAGAATTTCAATCTGTACCTTTCAATGGGTGTCTCATAATAAGTCTTTTATACTAGATGATGGCCATGGATATCATTGTGTTTCATATCTGGGGAAATTATTTGTAAAGATAGAACAATTAGTAAAGGGCCTAGAATCATGTAAATGTGTTGGTACTTATGTAATTCTCTAAAACGCAGGAGAAATTTATTAGGCCTTGCAAGAAAAACTTAATTAAAAATTTAGACTATTAGGATACAGAGTTAAGCTACTCCTTACACTAAGGTGGGGAAAGTTGAAAACCCAGGCAACAAAAATATCACAACAATTTGTAAAATTCGTGTATGACTAGGAAAAATTGTTATTCATTGCTAACTAAGAATTTTATTTAACCTTTTACCATTGATATGATATAGTCAAAGGTTATTTCCCAAAGGCAAATAATGTACTGATTTTTTAAAAAATCAGTAATTCTGCTATTCCATCACAATTTTGATAATTGCTTTGCTTTATATTTCACTGTGTATTTACTGGATATTTAGATGTTGCAATTTGTCCAGAGAATGGTAGAAATAACAATGGACATAATTATAAAATTGTTACTATTTAATAGTAACACAGGCAGGAGTTGGAAAAGGCATATAAATAAGAATTAAAAATAAGATACTTAATTCTTAATGTTGAACATAGCTAAGAGACTCCTCTGACCACGACTTCTCTCTTCTTAGAGCATTTGCTTGAGAAAACTTGTAATTATAAGCTTCTTCTTTGTCACTTTGAAATGTATGTAAGTTTTTTAAAGCTAATTAAGCTTCTTGCCAGCTTTAAGACCCAGGAATGTCTTTCTCAAGACCTGGGGAACATCTTTGACATGTAATAATCAAGGAAGACATCAGCTGTATCTCTGAGTTTTGTGGGAGGGTAGGAACCTAACATCAGTGGGTGCCTCACTCCAAGTTGGGAAGCTAGCTCTTGTCATAAGGATACAATATGTTTATGTTTCCACTGGATAATGCCAGTTAGCTAACACACATGGTCACCCCATTGTCAAGTGAGTTTAGGATGAACTTGGTAGAACAGATGCTGTTGTCAAGTCTCTTACCTGAGGACTAGTTATTGTTTATCTTGAGAACATTTATGTAATGGGGAGTATCTGATTAGCTGTATAAAAAGATATTGTTTCTTTCTTTCTGCAGTCTCTTCGGTGGATTGCCTGTGATGTATATCACATTCTAGTTTATAGTTTTCTTTCTCTTCTATCTTTGTGGAGAGGCTTTTAAGGTTGGAAGATTTTGTTTTTAATTATATTTCCTCAACTCAACCTAAATATCAAAGGATATCAAAGTAACAATTCTGATGTTCACCCCATCACTGAAATTGGGATTTAGATTTAATCATGATCTTCCACTCAAAAATAGTTACAAATCTAAAAATGTACCGCAGAATGACTACCTTACGATCTGTGAATATAAGAATCGTTTTATTCATGAAAATAACTTTTCTCAAAGCTAAGACGTAATTTTTCCTCTATTAAAGAATTTTGAATCACTGAAATGTACTACCTGTATGCTCCTTATTTCCAGTAAATTAAGTTATGGAGGGAAATGGTTGATTGTAAACTTGGAAAAAAGATTTCATTTGAATTGAAAAAAAAATATATATATATATATATCCCAATATAATGTTGTTATACTTAAAATCTTATTACCAAACATAATCTCCTATAGCAAATTCAATAGTAAAAACTGAACAAAGGTAAGACACAACTAATAAATAATATTGGATAATGGACAGCATTGCTTACAAATGTAATTGGAATGTAAAAGAAATATTCTGTATATGATCTATTAAAATGTACTTTATGTATATAAAAGTAAGTTAGTCTTGTGATATGTTTTTAAATTAGATTTTCATTTCTTATTTATTTATCCAAAATATTGCTAAGTCTCTCCTTGTAAATCCCATTTATCTCATGTATTTTCATAGTATGTTCTGAAGAAATACTAAAATGAAAATATATGCCAGAAACTATTTGGTAGATTATGTATTTGACTTAGATATGTGTATGAATAATATTTTCAATGAATTTCAATGTATCATAAGTTCAGAGAAAAGTGTTTCAATTTAAAAAATAAATAGGTACTGGTCTCAGCATAATTTAATATAAACTTGTGCTTCTTTTCCATTTTATTTTAATTATTTCCTTTATGTTTCCAGATGACCTTTGGCAAGTAACTCAATTTTCTGTACATTTTCCACTTTTTTATGATAAGTATTTGTACTTTATAACAAACAAATATCATGCTGTTTTCTTCATTCATTCATTCACAAATTCATTTTTAAGCTACTACATACTAAATGCATATTAAATGCCACATGTTGTCCTGCATACTTTCTCACCTCTTTGGATATCTAATTGGCATTTCAAAATTTATACCAAAATTGATCCTTTTCTAACATTAATTTTTAAAGTGAAATGTTGTCCCCATTTTATAGAAAGATACTTCCAGACACCTAGTTTTTCAAACTATAAACCTGAAGTCCTAATTCCCTCACCTTTCTTTCATCACAGCCTACAAGTTATGCATTATCTAGTTCTGCCTATTTTAACCCCTAAATAATTCAAATCTCTTTGCTTTTCTGAATGTCCACCGATACCAGCCTAGACCTTTCTACCTAGTCTCTACCTAAGGAAATGTATTCTTTCCCTGAGTGCATTCTTCTCTCCTTTAATTTGCTTTTCATACTGCAGCCAAAGAAGCATGTACATAATGGAAATACTAACTCCCCCCACCAGAACCCTGTGTCAAAATTTTAACAGTTTCCATTAATGTGGGATAAAAACTGCCGTCTTAACATGAATTAGGAGAATATACATGATTTGACCCTTGCTCATTTTATTCTTTACAGAGTCTCCAACACAGCTTTTCCACCCTATATTCTTTGTGACATATTTCACTGTTCCTCAAATGATTCATTCTCCCTTCTACCTAAAAACATTCTGCCATGACTTTTCCTCTTCCTGGAATGAATTTTTCCCTCTTTCTCATCTACCTTATTGCCACAAATCTTCAAAGTTCAATTCATTCATGATCTCATTGAGAAAACTTTATTCAAACCTCTAGACTTAAGTCCTTATATTATGACTTAAGTCCTTATGTTATTAAAATAAGTATAATATTTATTGGCATTTTAATAAAATAATTGTGTAATTGGTTCTTCAATTTCTGTCTCTTATTCTAAACTTAAAGCTCAAAAAAGTGCTTTCTTGTCTTGTTATAACTAAATGCATCTATGCAAATGCAGCTATGTAAACAGTGGTAAGGTTAGCACCTTGCACATAGTAGGTGGTCAATAAATATATGAAAAATAAATAAATATATAGTATAATATTTAATTTATTCTCATTTCACATTTTCTGCCATAAACCTGTATAGTGTAATTTATTATTCCTCAAATAAATGCATTGAGGTATATAAACAAGAGAAACAAACAAATAGAAGAGTAATGTTTTCTCACTTTTAGGTTTTTTGTTTCTTATAATTTTTAAATTTGCTAGCATCTCACTTTTTTTTTCTCCTTCTTCTCAATGCCTATGTTTATGGTGCACAGCCTCAGGAATACAAAAAAGATGTGATCACAAGAGTGAAAAAGAGAGTCTTTACTTCTGTTTGAGCAGTTAAGTGATGGTCTAATGCCTTCTAATTGTGTGGATGAAACTGCATACAGTAATTGGTTTATTTTATTTTCTGAAGTGAATATTTATTTTACTAAGTAAACCATTTGATAGTTTTAACAAATCAATGAAATCAAAATATTTAAGTGGTGTTTTAATGCAGGCAGAATCTAATACAAATAAAGGCTTTTATCTCACACCTGGGAAAAGTTGGGCCAAATATTGAAATAGGTTGTTCACTCAACACAGCCACTTCAAGATTTTTTTAAATCCAACTAATTATAAGCATGTGTAATGTGACCACCTGGTAATTTAAAAATGCCAAAATTACTGTGTTGGGCAAAATGTTTCAGCCCAACTTCTTCCAAGGGAATTTTGTTTTTCTGTAAGAAAAGATGGCCTCTGTCCTGAACTAGACAGCACTTTAAAGACATCCTGGAATTGATTGATGAAAGAGTGACATTTCACTTTCCTGATCATCCTTGGTACATCAAGACATGGATTGAAAGAGCTGATAGTTAAGAGAGGGTTTGTAGTCAACTGGGATTTTGTGTCCACTGATATTTCTTCTTCCTTATATTCTGTAACCCCCTAATTTTCACATTTTGAAAGAACTTGGTTGCTTTTCCTTTGGTTCTATTGCTTTAAAGATTTTCCTAAGAATGAGAATGAACAGAGAGCTTAAAAATATTAGGAAGATAAATAACAAATGCATGTTTGGGATAAATGGAATTGCTACTCATCCTAATAGGAAGCAAGGGCATGTTGGGGATGGTGGCCAAGTTCAAAAATGTGGAGAGTGACTAAAGACATGTGCTTTATTAAGAGCTCTTCTTCTCCTTCCACCTTCCTGATAGTTCTGTCTTGGTTTTGTGTTTATTTGGTTTTTATTGGCTGACCTATCTTCATTCACATTTAAATATAAAAGTTTTTACTTCCTTTTCCTTTTAAAGATTTTCTCAAGAAGATTTAGCCTTCTCTGTATTTTGATCTATATCCTTTTTACTTCATTCATATCTAATTAGTATCTCCAGATATTATTTCTCTATTGACCCCAAAATTAGGTGTTTAAACTAATCTAATAAATATATTTTCTTGAATAATACATAGACAACTCAAACTCAGTAAGTGGTATGACATGACTAGATGATTTCTTTGCACTCCTTGGGCAATCCTTGAAGCAGGGATAAGGTTAGGGAGATTTTCGCATAATCTAGATTAGGGTTTCTCTACCTTGGCACTGCTGACGTTTTGGGTCAGATAATTCTTTGTTGTGGGATTGTAGGATATTTACTATCATCCTTGGCCTCTATCCACCATATCTCATTAGTACCCTGCTTCTAGTTGTATCACAATATATCTAGACACTGCCAAATATCTCCTTGGGAGCAAAACCACCCTTAGTTGAGAACCACTGATCAAGATGATAAAGATCTATATTAGGACCACAGCAGTGAAAATGGAGAAGTAATAAAAGCATCTTGGAGGAAGATGCAATGAGATTAATGACTGAGTATATGAACTTAGGGAGAAGGAAGAATCTCAGGTTGTTTTCTAGTCTGGTTATTAAGGACTTCCTAAATTTCAAAGTCTCATACCTTTGTAATCTTTTATCTTCTATGCCTTTTTTTCCCATACTATTCTCTTTACCCAGATTTCTCTTTGATCTCCTTATATATGCCTAACAAAATTCTATTAATCTTTGTGGCCTAACTCAAATATCACTCACCACCATTGTGACTACTTTTCCACCCTTACACTCTGAGAATATTTTCATTCTTCTTTGATTCATGAGTTATCAGTAATGACCATATTCCTCATGTCTTTACTGGTAGAAACTTGCATCATTTTTATATCCCTACACAACTTACTATAGTGCATGAAATATAAGTGCTTTAAAAATGTTGAATGGTTTACTTAGTGAATAAGATACAAAAAAGAATTTTTTTTTTTCAGAGTGAACAACTATTGTTGTTTAGATATTCAACATGCCTTAACATTATTATTTATTTTGAAATAATAGGCTAACTCTGCAGTATCTGTATATTTATTTTCAAAAAATTGTTTGGATAGAGCAGGTAAAATATGAATATGAAGTATAATTTCAGGAACATAAAGTATGGAAATATAGAACAATTAAAGTTATATCTGTAGAAATCAGAAGTTTATCAAGTAACCCAATAGCCATTTCATATATAGCAAAATAGATGGTCAAAAAATGAATGTAATGAAGTTAAGTGCTTCTCTAAGAAACAGAAATCTTGCTTAACATTAGTTAATACCATTTCCTTAATATTTTCATAGGTTTGAACAGAGAATATGGGCCTGGACTAAAAAAAATGCAAAGGGGGGCTAGGGATAGTCTATTTTCCATAGCTTCAAAAAATGAGTCTAAAAATTTAATCTATAAGTATACTTCTACATTTTCTAGAGAATATGTGAAGGGTCATACATACACTTAGAAAAATATTTATAAAATAAAATTGTAAAATATAATCAATTCATTATACACAGAATAAATGATTAAAATAAACTTTAAGAGGCAGATATTTCAAAGTAAATTTTACAAAGCTTTGCATCCACGTGTTTGAACCAAGAGAACTGTCTTTCTTCACACACCCTCTTATTCAGCATTCCCACTGAGCTATTGTAAATTATTTCACTAATAAACTTCCCCTTGAATTTCTTTAATCCAAAAAAATTATGCTCTTCTTGTTATGAGGAATATGATGGTATTTTGAAGTTATGTAATGTCAGAGAGTACAATTTTTGAGTTTAAAAATAGCCCTTCTATTTTTAAAATTTAAAATATAGAGAAAATGTTCTAGTTTTATTGTGTTGTATAGCAGAATTCTGGATTATCTTATCAATATTTACTAATTAACTGTTATATAATAATATTTTACATTGTTTAAATATCAAAATACAATAATAATTATACAAACAGTGAAAATCTGAAGAATTAAATGTTTGTTTTGTCTATAAGACCTCAACAAATGAGCTCATTTGGGATGTTTTGCTGAATTTGGAAAAACCAAATATTACAATGATCTTTTATAGAAAAAAGCCCTCTGTTTACTACACAGGCACGTTATTTAAAATGGTCAGCAGATAGAAAATGAAACACTACATATTTGCATTAATGGTTAAAAAATAATTTCCTCTAGCCACTTAGGCAGGACCATATTCCCATTATGCTAATGTGGTTGTTGTTTTCCATACTCTATTTATCTGCCTCCATATAAAATTCATTAGATCCACTTCAATGTACAGATTTTAAAATCAGTCATATTGTTATTATCTCTACCATGACATATGTAAAACCCCAGCCTTCCTTTTACAAACCCTCTTCTACTTCTCACAATTCACTTTAACACATAACACACACACACACGCACACACACACACACACGCACACACACACACACATATATCTTGGCTCTGGAATATGGGGAGTCATAAGTTGGTAGTTTTTTTGTAATTAAGACGACAGGCTTTATTGTTTGACTTAAGTTTGAATTCCTCCTTAAGCATTTGTTATTCATGTGGCCTTGGCAACTTGCATCACTTAATGAAGCATCAATTTTCTCATTTTTGAAAATAAGACTTATAATTCAGTGATGTGAGGATAAATGAAAGAGATACTACAGTTAAAGTGCTTAGCTTAATTGTTGGCTCATAGTAAGCCTTAAATAAATATTAGTAAAAATTATAATTAGATCACTGGTATAGCAAACTCTGGGGTTATAAAATCTTCCAGTGCCTGCAATTTGGAAATTCTAGTTAAATGTTGAAGTCCTACAACGTTAATGAAAGGATTTAGGCTCAAGAATCTGAAAATATGTTCATCAGATAAATATGTAAGGGACTAGGACAAGGAAAAGGAAATAGAAAACATCTTTTGAGAAGGGTCTAAAAACCAATTTTACTATATAGAGAAAAGAGTTCTTAACTCTTCAGAAGTAGGGGTTATTAGAACAATTTTCAAAGGTCCCGGGGTATAAAGGGCTGGTGAGAAGAAGAATTAACCCATGCAAGGGAAAGCAAAGCAAAACAAACAAATCACCTCAACTGGTCACCTTCCCAACTGCCATTTTTCCAGTTTAGTGTGTTTCAGCTAGAATAGACTAACGCTGCTATTTCCTGACTGCTCTCTTTTACATTTTTTCTCTTCTCCATTTCATTTTAGTCATTATTGCCTGACTGATCTTCCTAATCCATAATTCTGTTTAAAAAAAAAAAAAAAAACACATCAGTTGTACTCCATCACTTACACAGACAATGAAAATTTTCTATCCCTGGTATGCCAGGACCTTTATTATGTGGCCTCAACTTGCCTCTGCAACATTTCTCAACTTTCTACCTTCTGTACACACTACATATTGCTTGCTTTCAGTAAGCTTTCTTTTCTATTGGACGATAAAAATCATATCATTTATAATTGCAATAGAGTGTATACTGTGTACCTATTAAACATGCATTGTGTTAAAGTCAAAGAAGATTATAATCTAAATCAGATTGGGAGAATCAAGAATGGCTTCATAGGGCTAAAGCTAAGCTGAGGGCTCCTAAGGGACAGTTAGAATCTAGCTAAATTAAAAAAGGTAAGGTGGAATATGATTTCAGGTAAAGAGAATGCTTTGTATAATGGACAGCATGGCCATAGTAGGGCCTGAGGCTATATATGCACACACATAGGAGGCTTCATATATATTATATATATGACCAAGTTCTTAAAGAACATTTTGTGTTAATGTAGGAAGTTTGAGGAGTCTTTAGGATTTTCTATATATAAGATCATGTCATCTGCAAACAGAGGTAATTTTACTTCTTCCTTTCCAATTTGGATGCCTTTTATTTCTTTTTCTTACCAGGTTTCTCTGGCTAGGACTTCCAGTACTATGTTGAATAAAAGTGGTATGAGTGTGCATCTTTACCTTGTTCCCTATCTTAGAAGAAAACTTTCCAGTTTTTCACAATTTGAGTATGGTGTTAGCTGTGGGCTTGTCAATATATGATATTTAGTATGTTGAGGTAAATTCTATACTTAGTTTCTTGAGCGTTTTTAAAAGGAAAGTGTGTTGAATTTTGTCAAATGCTATTTTATTTCTGCCTCTGTTGAGATAATTATGTGATTTTTATCATTCATTCTGCTAATGTGGTATATCACATAGATGAAGAGTCATTCAAAACATGTAAAGTTTCAGTTATACAAGATTAATAAGTTCTAGAATCTATTGTACAACATTGTGCCCTTAGTTAGCAATACTGTTTTGTGCATTTGTTAAGATGGAATCTCATGTTAAGTGTTCTTACCACAAAAGACACAAAAATGAAGACAAACAAACAAACAAAAACACAAAGGGGAAAAAGGAAACCTTTGGAGGTGATGGATATGCTTATTACCTTGATTGTAGTGATGGTTTCATGGGTGTGTGCATATGTCAAAACTCAGCAAACTGTATAGTTTAAATATGTGCAGTTTCTCATCAATTATACCTCAATAAAGCTGTCTAAAGAAAAGTTTGAAATTTATTCTAAAGACAGTCTTTGAAGGACTTAAAGTGGGGAATTTTTTGATAAGATTTCCATTTTTAAAAGTATCCTAGAGAAGAATGCAGAGAATAGTTTGGAAAGGGTACAGACTGATAAAAGAAAGAGAAATAGAAATATTTAGTATTTTAGAAGGAAATATCTAGAAGCCCAAATTAAGGCAGCACATTAGGAATGGAGAAGCTGGTTCGAGTCAAAACAATCTAACAAAAAACGTTGAACAGATGCAACGAGATTTGGTGACTTCATAGATGTGACAGGGTGATGCATGCTGTTCAGAGGAAGAAGTCCAATATAATTCACAGGTAAAATTTGATCAGGCCATGAAGTACTGACTCAAAGGATCTGGGACTCTTCTGGTATAATCTGTTTTTTTTTTTTTTTTCCAAGTTTCAGGATATCCTTCTTTGTGGCGATAGCTATGTACTGGGCTGGCCAAAAAGTTTGTTCGTATTTTTCTGCAACATATTATGGAAAAACCTGAACGAAATTTTTGGCCATCCCAATATTTGAAATAAGTGGATGATGTTAATTTCATTCCTAGAGAAAGTTCTCATGTTAAAAAAATGCAAAAATTTATGGTATTTGGAATTTAACTTTTGTCAAACTTAAATGGATGAGATTTGCAACATTTCTACAATATTGATTTTTTTTTCAGTGATTCAAAATGTTCACTGAATGTTGATTTTACAGCATTCATAGCTAAAACTTTATTAAACTCTCTTGCACTGTTGTTGGGAATGTAAACTGACACAGCCACTATGGACAACAGTACGTATATTCCTTAAAAAACTAAAAGTAGAACTACCATATGATTCAGCAATCCCACTACTGGTCATATACCCTGAGAAAACCATAATTCAAAAAGAGTCATGCATATATACACTATCAAATATAAAATAGATAGCTACTGAGAAGCAGCCGCATAGCACAGGGAAATCAGCTCAGTGCTTTGTGTCCACCTAGAGGTGTGGGATAAGGACGGTGGGAGGGAGACGCAAGAGGGAGGGGATATGGGGATATATGTACATGTATAGCTGATTCACTTTGTTATAAAGCAGAAACTAACACACCATTGTAAAGCAATTATACTCCAATAAAGATATAGAAAAAAAATCATATACCTCAGTAACAACTTATTTATTGATATTTGACTAACTACAATCATACTAAAACTAGAAGAATATTATTATTAATGTTTATTATATAATAAATTCCATTTAAAATTACCTTAATTAGGCAGCACTCACCACTCAATGTTAATATTAAGGATGCTAGTAAATTCATCTAAAATTCTCAATATTGGGACATCATTCAATGTCCAAAATGCTGTATTAGGCACTTTAAGTAATATATTATGCATTTAATTCATTTGCGAGTTATTTTTAGTGAGTTTTTAAAAATCTCATTTGGTAAGACTGAGTGTACTGAGAGTATGAAATATCAAAAATACTTTCAGACAGAGTTAGCTTCAAGGAGATACAATCTGTGAAGTTGCACAAAGCCTGGCACTCAGAAAGGCCACATGTCTGAACTTTAAAAGTCACCCCCACATTCACATTTTACAATTTAAGATTCTTTGTTTCTTTCTATGAGTTTGATTTTTAAGATGCATTTTGCTTTCTAGGTCTTGAAGTAGCATTAAGAATAAGGACACAGTTTTGAAAAATTGTGGACAATGCTTTCAGTGAACAGATTTTCCTTGGTATTTTTAAAATTTTACCCTATTAAGTTATAAAATAATTTCTTTCTGGACTTCCCTGGTGGAACAGTGGTTGAGAGTCCGCCTGCCGATGCAGGGTACACGGGTTCGTACCCCGGTTTGGGAAAATCCCACATGCCGCGGAGCGGCTAGGCCCATGAACCATGGCCACTGAGCCTGCGCGTCCGGAGCCTGTGCTCCGCAATGGGAGGGGCCACAACAGTGAGAGGCCCGCGTACCGCAAAATAAATAAATAAATAAATAAATAAATAAATAATTTCTTTCTGCTATAGCAGGGGTGGGCAAAACCATGGCCTACACCCATGTATTTACCTATTGTTTATGGCTGTTTTTTTTTTTTGAAAGTAAAACTATTTAATTCATTAATGCCTGTAAAATTTCATAATATAACATGAAAATAATTCAGAGGTAATTAGACAAATCCATGGCAGAATTGAGCTTCATGGTGACAGCTTCACCTGGATAGAGTAATTTAGCCAATAGGTTGACGTTTTCCTCTCCCCAGTCACTCTTCTTCCCAGGAAGTGTTGCTATTGCCTCTTTTCTTACTTTCCTGACCTTTCTCTTCAGTGTTCCATGTTTGTGCTTTTGTGTTAACCTTTGGAATTATCGAATAACTTGCAACCAGAATCTGGGAAGTCATGGCCAATGTGTTTCTAGCTAATAAAGCAAAATCAAAGGAAAGCAATCCTCAGGTTATCATTTCAGCACCACATGGGCTTCCTCTGTATTCCACACATTCAGTGTTGATGATGATTCTTTTTTTTCTTTTTGTTAGTGTTAGTGATTCTTTATCAGTTACTGACCTCTTTTATTCCAGTAAGATGATTTATTTGATATTCTGGGGGGGAAAATTAAACCTCTTACATTTGGTTCATATTTTCTTTTTTTTTTTTACATCTTGATTGGAGTATAATTGCTTTACAATGGTGTGTTAGTTTCTGCTTTACAACAAAATGAATCAGTTATATATATACATATGTTTCTGCATCTCTTCCCTCTTGCATCTCCCTCCCTCCCACCCTCCCTATCGCACCCCTCCAGGCAGTCACAAAGCACCGAGCTGATCTCCCCGTGCTATGCGGCTGCTTCCCACTAGCTATCTACCTTAAGTTTGGTAGTGTATATATGTCCATGCCTCTCTCTCGTTTTGTCACAGCTTACCCCTCCCCCTCCCCATATCCTCAAGTCCATTCTCTAATAGGTGTGTCTTTATTCCTGTTTTACCCCTAGGTTCTTCATGACATTTTTTTTTTCTTAAATTCCATATATATGTGTTAGCATATGGTATTTGTCTCTCTCTTTTGAGCTACAACAGCAGATGTTAGTAGTTATAGCAGAGACAATCTGGCCTGCAAAACCTA
Source organism: Lipotes vexillifer (assembly GCF_000442215.2). NCBI lineage: Eukaryota > Metazoa > Chordata > Mammalia > Artiodactyla > Lipotidae > Lipotes > Lipotes vexillifer. Next base: position 158,999 of record NW_006774670.1, read on the forward strand.
AAATATTTGAAAAAGTTTGCCAGTCCCTGTACTGGAGAATGAGAAATATTATATATTGTATGTTGATGAATATTCCAGTGGGATTTTTGTTTATTGTAGGACAGGGGTCCGCAACCCCCGGTACCAGTCCCTGGCCTGTTAGGAACTCAGCCGCACAGCAGGAGGTGAGCATCAGGGGAGCAAGTGAAGCTTCATCTGCCACTCTCCATTGCTCCCCATCGCTCGCATTACTGCCTGAAACATCCCCCCCCAACCCCGTTCATGGAAAAATTGTCTTCCACAAAACCAGTCCCTGGTGCCAAAAAGGTTGGGGACCGCTGTTGTAGGACACCCACACAGCTGGGGTAGTCAGTCTTAGTACTTATAAGAACACAGATATTTCATGTTTGTACTGGGTTGAATAGTGTCCCTAAAAAATCATGTCCATTTACAACCTGTGAATATGACTATTGTGAATGTTGTTGTCCCCAGCAAAACTGGTTTGTTGAGATCCTAACTCCCAATGTGATGTTATTAGGAGGTATGGCCTCTAGGAGGAGATTATATTGTATGGGTGGAGCACTCATGATGGGATTAGTGCCCTTAAAAAAAGACCCCAGAGAGCTCTTGCACCCCTTCTACCATGTGAGGACACAGTGAAAAGACAGCTGTCTATTAACCAGGAAGTGGACTCTCCCCAGACTCTGAAACAACTAGTGCCTTGATCTTGGACTTCCCAGCCTCCCAGGCCTGTGAGAAATAAATGTCTGATGTTTAAACCAGCCAGTCTATTTTATTTTTATTATAGCAGCCCAAACCAACTAAGACAGTAACTTTATTTGTACATACGGTCTTTGCAGATGTAATAAGATTAAGATGTAGTCATACTGGATTAAGATGGTCACAAAATCCAATATGATCAATTTCCTAAGAAGAGGGAATTTGGGGCACAGGCACATACACAGAAGAAAGATGATGTGAAGATATAGAAACACAGATACACAGGGAAGAAGGCTGTGTGACAAAGGAGTCAGAGGTTGGAGCAATGAGTCCACAAGCCAAGAAATACCAAGGATTGATGGCAAACACCAAAAGCTGCAAGTGGTAAAGAAGGATTCCTCCCTAAAGCCCTTGATCTGGCAGAAACCTTGATTTCAGACTTCCAACCCCCCAGAACTGTGAGAGAATAAGTTTCTGTTGTTTAAGGTGACCCAGTTTGTGCTATTTTGTTACAACAGCACTAGGAAACTAATACAATATTTTAAACAATTTTGATAAAATACTCAAGTATACTTGAACTATTGAATATTTTTTCTAAAATTTTACTGGTTCAAAGTAGAAGACTAATGGTTATTAGTATTATAGCAGAAGAGTTACACTTTGAGTAGGCTTGTGCCATATGGCAATTTTATAAAATACTTTATTCCTTTTTAATATAAAAATTGTATTGAATTTTAATTATCAACTATGACTTAGTGGGTCAACATAGTCCTCCAAAGATAAAATAGGATGTATAAATGTTTATCTTAATATTCATTTAGTAAAAGACCAATCATTTTTATTATCCTTAAGAGCACACAAATTAAAGTTATGATGGAAAGTGTAGCTTAATTTCTTCCTTTTATTACTTATCTCTGTTAATTTCATAACTATTAAATTCTGTAAAGCAATTATTGCCAATGACTGCAGCTCAAGAGCAATAGCTACTTTATTTGTTAATTAAATACTTATCTAAGGCACTTCATTTTGAGTGTTAACAAATATTTACTTATTTCTTACTAAGAATAAAAAAATTTATTTGTAATTCAGGAGGACAGCCTGGATATCTAAGCTATTGGATATTAAAAAATAATTTTGGCAAAATTATATAATCAGAGAAGGAACATGACAGCATGTGTAGTAACTATGATTGTGTTAGCACCCAATATTATCAGTAATTTATCATCTCTATTTCTCCATAACCATCCTGCTACATTCCAGAACGTTCTACATATTTTTGTGTTTTAAGGTACAATTGAGTGTATGTTACTACATTTGTCTCCATGTAATTTGTGGATCCAAGTATCATTTCAGAACCCCAAACAGCATTTATTAAATTTGCTAAGTAATTATATTTACTCCTGATAATTTCAATTCTACAGTGCAAATCAGCACAAGTGTGTCTAGCAAGTTATATTTCTTCATCTACAGAGCCCCTGCTGTACATAAAGCATCCACTAGTAACTTTCTTTAATTCTCTTAATTGCTTGGAGCAGCCTGAGCCACTCTTTTCACCTAATCTGATACTTTCTGTTGTGTTTCATAAGAAAACATAATAGTCTGGAGAGGGGCCACTTATAATTACAAGAATTGAAATACAAGCACACTCATGTCTAATATAGATTTGGAGTCAACTTTGAAGCATTTACACATATATCTATGTAATACAAACATTTCGAGAAACTCTAATGGCCCAGACTCAAAGAGAGGGAAACAATAAGAGGAAAGAAATGCAAATTAAAACAGATGACTAATGTTTTGAAAAGATTATTATGCATTCTTTTAATATTGTATAGTGATACTAAAATTCATTTTATAACAAATCTTTTTTGTTTTATTAGGATTTTATAATTATATCCACTTGTATTGCATTTATTTTCCAAAGAATCAGTTATGAATGTACATTCCAATGTTGTTCAACTGGGTGTTCATCGAACATGTTGTTTTTTTTCTACTACTATTAACTTTGACATTCTGTTTCATCTAAATAAAGTGCATGAGACCAGATTTACCTGATGCTCTTAGACATGCTCAGTCTTTGATGCCTGTGTTTAAAATAAATGAACGATTGGATGGATGAATATTGCTCTTAACCTTTAAAATGCTGAAAAGGTGACCAGTAATATTTCTTGCAGTGTAATATCTTAGCTTTATGCACCACAATTAAATAGGAATTTTTTAGTGAGTTCAGCTTATTTTACCTGTACAGTATATAATAAAAAAAGTAAGCTAATGTTTTAAAGTGTTTAAAGAAACAGAAATCTTAATATATTCTGCAGAACTTTTACTCAAGGAAACCTAGTAGAAGAAGCAGTTTCCTTCTGAAAAGCTCAACTACCATACAAAGTAAAATGCTGTTACTAAAGAAACAGGTTCCCCTAGAACAAAGCAAATGACTACATAATTTGAAATCTAGCTTGTACCTGCATGAGTGAGAGAGAACTTTTGATTCCATTAGTCTCTGTCACTCTCAGCAACATTGTGGGTATTGTGTAAAATTAAGTGAGGAAGGCAACATTGGCTAATGGAATGGCGAACACCTATTTAATAAAATCATTTTTCTTGTTTCCATTTACATTTTTAACTGATGATACTTAGACTATGGCCTGCATGTACCAGGAAACTGTGCAAGCACAGAGGGATGGCTAAAAATACTACCTATATCGTTATTGAAATAGCTGAAAAATCACCTTGGTCCAATATAAGAGACATTCTTCTATTAATTCAAACGTGTTTGTTCTTAAGATTTTGGAGGTTGTCAAATCTTTTGAGAACCTGATTAAATCTAAACACTCTGACCAGAAAAGTACATACAGATACAAATAATTTCCATATTATTTTAGAGGGGCATGTACTTCCTAAGCTCTCCTTGAGAGGTGATACATTCCAAATAAAGATGCCTATTCAAAACCTACCTCACGAGCAAAGTGTTTATTACTGTGTCTCTAGTTCACTGATATTTTATATCCGAGATTCACTCTTCTCGAGTCTTCAAAGTCATCCTCTGCTTAGATAATTTCTTTCACATGGTTAGGATATGGCCATAATAAATCTCTTTTTACTCCCAATTGGCACTAAAAATACAAAAGGATAATGAATGCATATTATTAAATATCATTTGCCAATGTTATTTTATATCTTTATAATAATTTTTCTTTTGGATATGCCATAATTTACTTAACCATTATTTCATTATTCAGCATTTAGAAATATTTTCATAAATAATTGTACAAATCTCTGTCTTTTCCCTTAGTGTAAATTCTTAGGACTTGGAATTACTTGGTTGAAAGTGTGAATGTGTTAAAATTATTGATGTATATTACTAAATGGGTCAACACAAAATAGAAACAATTTATACTTCCACCAGTGTTTGTTTTAAGATAAAGACTATTTCTATATATCCTCAGTAACTGGACAATATTCAGTTTTGCCATTGAAAAAACAATAAATAAAAAATAAAACTTACTGTTACTACCTTATAAAAGGCATTATCTGGGACACAGAATAATAAAACAGATAATAGATTTTATAACAATTACAAGGCAAATGAAAATCTAGTTTCATGTGACTACTTTTTCTGATGATCTTTGCCAAAGCAAAAATTGTACCTGACAAATTTAAACAGGCAAGACTTTACTCAAGGTTATAGGTGATAGAGACCATAACTCAGTTTGAGCTCAACTCCAATAAAACAAAAGACAATGCGGGCTTCCCTGGTGGGGTGCAGTGGCTGAGAGTCTGCCCGCCGATGCAGGGGACATGGGTTTGTGCCCCAAACCGCAGTCCGGGAAGATCCCACATGCCACGGAGTGCCTAGGGCCATGAACCATGGCTGCTGGGCCTGCGCATCCGGAGCCTGTGCTCCGCAACTGGAGAGACCACAACAGTGAGAGGCCTGCATACAACAAAACAAACAAACAAACAAAAAACAAAAGGCAATGGTTTTTTTTCCTGTTTTTTTTTTTAATTGAAGTATAGTTGATTTCCAATGTTGTGTTAGTTTCAGGTATACAGCAAAGTGATTCAGATATATATATATATTCTTTTCCATGATAGGTTGTTACAAGATATTAAATATAATTCCCTATTCTAAAGCAGGACCTTGTTGTGTATCTATTTTATTTTAAAATTTTTTATTTTATATTGGACAATAATTGATTTACAATGTGTTAGTTTCAGATATATAGCAAAATGATTCAGTTATACATATACATATATGTATTCTTTTTCAAATTCTTTTCCCATTTAGATTATGACAGAATATTGAGCAGAGTTCCCTGTGCTATACAGTAGGTCCTTGTTGGCTATCTATTTTAAATATAATAGTGTGTATATGTCAATCCCAAATCCCAATTCATCCCTCCCCCCCACCTGTCCCCTTTGGTAACCATAAGTTTGTTTTCTATGCCTGTGAGTCTGTTTCTGTTTTATAAATAAGTTCATTTTTATAATTTTTTTTACATTCCACATATAAGCAATATCATGTGATATTTGTCCTTCTCTGTCTGACTTACTTCACTTAGTATGATAATGCCATTTGAAGCAACATTGGATGGACCTGGAGATTATCATACTGAGTGAAAAGGCAATGGGTTTTTAAGCAGAGGTGAAAGTGTGAAAAAAAGATAGGGAGACTTTAGGAGGGGTTGATTAATGGGAGGTGTGGAGCAGATTGAGTTATTCCTGAATATGCAATTATTTTTCTTGTTTGTTCCTATTTGCATGATCATTAGGCTTTGGGACTCAGATGTCTGAACACAGTGAAACTTCAGGGAAGAAGTACAGAATCTTTCCTCAGTTGGATACTCAAGTTCAGAGAACTAAGTGACATCTGAAAATTAGTTCAGAAAACATTCCCAGACACTTCATACTTGTGGGATCTGGATGTCCAGACAGACTCTAGCTAGATGATAAAATTTCTCTTGTCCAACATTTATGTTTCTGAGATCCTAACTCCACACTAAGCATTTGAACAGATGTCAATAATATTAAATGAACATATCACAGATTATTTTCTCATGTAGTATACAATCAGGCAGAGGTGATAAGATATGCATATAACCAGGTGCCCTCAAGAAGCATATGATCTACAGATGCTGCAGATAGTCATGTATTTGTTTATAATTTTAACATTTTAACTTGTGTTTCTTATTGCCGTCTTGTCTTTGCCTTTTCTATTTAACTCATTAACTTTCATTTTTTCTGCATACATCACTACTTTTCTTAGTAATTGTTTTTTTGTGAATATTCTATTGCTTCTCTCATCAAGGGAAAACATGCTGTTGTCTATTCATATATTTTTGTCCTTTCCTTCAGTTAATTTAGTCAGTTCTAGCTGCTATTCATTCTCAAGGTGAACTTTCTGCAATCAGAATATCTACTCTTTATTATAAAGTGACATCACACAAATATTCAACTTTTCTGGGTTATAAAAGACACAGATATTGTGCTATTATGAGGCAAGTGCATTATGCCCTTCCGCAAAAGTGCATGCTTTCTTCCTGTCCAAAGAAGGTTGCTACCAATTAAAGGAAAATGTCTTAAACATGGTAACTGCATTCAGTTGATATTGAAATATGCAAAGGGACAGAGTTTTGGCATCATGCTTTATTTCCTATTTTTATTTCCCTTGATAACTTCTGATAACATTTTGAAGTAATTCTATTAATATACACTTAAGGAAAAATAATTGGCACCGTGGATATGTTTCAGTCTTTCTAGCATTTGAGTGAAATTCATTATAATGCATGTATAATGTAACTTTTTATTATTAATATAAAACCTACCTAAAATTATGTACAACTTGCAGCTTATGCATCATGTATTCTTCAAGCAAAGAGGAGACTTAAGCAGTGACCAGGCCTGATGAGGAGAAAAGTAGATTTGGAGAGAGAGTGAAGCCAAGACAAGATGCAGGGGGCTCCTGCATCTCCCTTTGCTGGGCAGGCAAAATTGGCTGTCACTGTGCTGAGCATAAGCCTGGCTAAAGTGGAACCATGGAAATATGCGATGGAGGGGACTTTTCTATGTTTCCTGCCAAGTAAAAACAAATCTTACTATCTCCCTCCAAACATGAAAGGAAGAGTCAAATCAAAAGGCACCAGATAAAATGTTGTTAATGTTTGCAGGTCAAGAACTCCTTTGAAAAATTCTCCTAAAGGTGGGGGGAATAAATAAAAGAACATGCACTGATACGCACTGATAATTGTTCTACCATTTCTGTAGCTAAACAAGACACCCTCTCCCCAGCAGCAGGTCGTAGACTCTAAGTTAAAACTTTCCTCATATCAGAAAATTACATGTTAAAAATGAAAATCTTGTTATTTTTTCCCCAGACCTAGATCTTTAGTGAGAGCATAAGAAAAGACTGAAAGATTAAGAGGATTTTTGAGAAGAGATTTTTCTCACTGAGTCACTCAGTTGAGAATTTCGATGACAATATGAGCCCAGAAATTCTTTTTAAAGACTCCTTAAGTTCATTTGTTTACAAAATAATTCAGCAAAAGTACAATTTAAATCAGAATGTTATTTTCAGATACCTCAGTTGTAGAAGAATTTGTTTGCTAGAATTTAGGTATTCAATGTGCAAACCCATTTCTACTCACCTCAGCTAGGATTTAGGCTGCTCTTTGCTTACCTAGCCAAACTGCCTTTCTGCTTGAGAGGAATTAGGTTACAAATCTCATCTGCTTGCCTTCTGCATGCATTTGGCAGAGAAGTCACCTGCTTATTCCACAAAATGTATCCGGAGAAACATTTTTTTTCTTTAAGCTTGTTTACAGCCCATTATTTATGTGATAGTACCAGGGGAAGAATTTGTATAATTACTAGTTTCTTCTCTACTTCTTTAGGCAGAATACCATAGGTGCTAAAAACTTATCCAAAATTTAACATGCAATTAAAAATATCCTCTCTATAAGATCTATAGTTAGGTCAAATGTGCATAAATTAAAAAAAATTAAATGCAACTCATTTGGATGATCACGTTAAGGAAAAACGTGGTAAACTAAATGAAAGCATCCTAGGAGAAAGGAAGCTCTAAAAACTGGAGTGATTTTTTGATGATCATGTCATTAATGATTTTCCAATAAGTAACACTAATTATTTTGGCACTAAGTTCCTGGTTTCCTCAAAATTAAAAGCTTATGTTCCCTCAGGGACATGAACTAAGCAGAGAGAAGTTCATCCTCACAGCAGCTGAGTGGGCAAAATATGTCAAAATGTCAGACTGTGAAACGAGTAAAAATGTAAGAGAGGGAAATTGCCAGTCCTTGTGCTTTTGTGGCCATTAAATCACATTTGGTATGAGAGTTGACATTCAAGAGTTCACAAATCACATATGATATACAGAAATATCTTTATGAATAATAGAAGAATCCACCCAATACTAGACCAGTGTTTCTTAATTATTTTTATTGTCCCCCTCCCAGGAGACTTCTTAAATATTTTTTCCCCAAACCATTGAAATTTTGTACTACAGATATATGTCTATTTACTGTATATACACTTCTGCTTTATACATAAAAAGATTGAGGATTTTTTTTTCCACACACCCTCCACATGGGCAATTTTTGGCCTCATGGGGGCAATAAACCCCCATTACAAAAGCATTCATTGACAGATGAAAAAATTAATGTCTGGAGGAATAAATTTTTTTCTTCAGATTCTAGATAATTGCCCTTTCAATCAATTTACCTTAGCTAAGGATGACTTTCATTAAAAATCTATTTCTCGGGCTTCCCTGGTAGCGCAGTGGTTGAGAGTCCGCCTGCCGATGCAGGGTACATGGGTTCATGCCCCAGTCTGGGAAGATCCCACATGCCGCGGAGCGGCTGTGCCCGTGAGCCATGGCCGCTGAGCCTGCGCATCAGGAGCCTGTGCTCCACAACGGGAGAGGCCACAACAGTGAGAGACCCACGTACCGCAAAAAAAAAAAAAAAAAAAAAAAATATAAAAATATAATTCATTTCTGATTAAACACAAAATAGGTACTTTGTGAATTATTGATTAGCTTGTTTCCTGCAGTGTCGCTAATCCTAATCCTAATGTCGCAATCTGTACCTTGTACCCCCTCTACTAGTAGTAGTTCTACTACTATCTACGCATTAACAATTGTTAATTTTATACTTGTTGCCCAGAATCTTTCTAGGGCTGTATATTTTACCAAATGCTATATATACATCTTCATCTGAAGAACCCACAGGTACCCAAAGGTAAAATTGTACACAGTACTTCTCCTTTTATAAAAAGTTTTTAATCAAAACTTTTTTCTTCCCTTATCTGCCACTTCTATTTGTTCACTAATATCTATTGAACTCTGAGATTATAATCTCTCACATTTATTATAATCCCTCATGTTTATTCTTTAGCCTAATCACTCACACTATTTCTGTATTAGATCAACTCTCATCCTCTCACATCTACACTATTCAATCACTCTAACATTGTCTCTCTGCCTCTAGTTTTGCCTACACCAACTCAGTCATTTTCACTGTTACTTGGATAATTTCACTAAAACAGAAATCTAGCAATATAATTCATTTTCTTTAAAATGACTCCCCATTCCTCAAGAAATAATGTTAAATCTCTTTATCTGAACATACAAACCTGACACTAGTCTAACATATCTAGCCTTATTTTTATCCACTTCTGTCCAATGTTAAAGCCCTATTAAGTTCATTAATTATACCAATTTCTGCAATTACTCCATGTGGTTATGATTTTCTGAGACTTTGTACAAGACTGCTAACCCCTGCTGGCCTCCTTAAGTCAGCCTCCTGAACCTTCAAAATCCACTTCATGTCTCTGCTTTTGTAAAGTCTTCCTCTACTCTCTAACTGGAGTTTATTAAGCAGGCTCATTTTATGCTACTTTAATATTTAGTATTGACTTCCAGTATAATAGTAATCATATTTTTCAAATATTTTTATATGTCTGCCTCCTTGATTATGCTTGACAACAAGAATAATTTAAATTATTTTTGAATCTATGTCAACTGATTCAACTCAATATATACTTAGATATGAATGAATGGATAGAACATCAACAAATGAATGAAAGAAGTTGATGGGAGGCAATATGGCTGGAATAAATGAACTCATGAAAATAAACCAAATTTCACTTGCCACTGAGAGCTTCTAATACAGTTATTCATATACCAATAAAATTCATTTTGGGGAAATCGTATTATTTTCCATCAATAAATTAATATAGTTTCTGACTTTTTCAAAAGAAAAAAGAAAAGCCAAAGTATGCTAATCAATGAGAAACTAATCATGTTTCCCTAATGAGGAACATAGTAACCTTGTAAATGTTTCAGTCCATAAGCCAGTGAGCCATTTCACAAATTTTAACAGTGTGTTTGCTGGTTTTCTGTATCCTTTTATCATATGCTTAACACACATGAAAACAAATTCCTTAAAAATGACATCCCTTAAAGATGTACTTGAAATATTCAAGTAAAATCAAAGTATTTTCTATTTTCTAGAGTTGATTTTAGCATCTCATGTCATCCCAGAGATGAATGAGCTAATTTTTGGAAAAATCTATTATTAATCCTACCAATTATCCATAAAACACCAAAATATCTGATATCATGCATTATCCATTTAAATTAGGATAAGTATCTCAGTCAAATAAAAGGACTTGCTTTTTTACTTGAAGTCTGTCACTGGAGTACTTGGACCTGATGATGTTTTTTTCTTTTAGCCAAAGTCTGTCTAAAACATATTCTCCCTAAGCCTCATTTTGATAGTTATGAGATATTTTAATCCTTCTTTTGGAAGTAAAAAAAGCATCTAATGCTTGTCAAATCTCTAAAACTGTAGTCTTGTGTGAGTTTCAGAAAAGAGCAGAATCTCTAGGTGTACAGATGATTAATGAGAGACGTCTGAGCACTGAAACACAGAGGAGAAAAAGGTTAATGGTGTGTATATGCTTAACTGGAATATTATGGAGAAACTGGAAAATGTCAAATATTGAACAGATATAGGATTAATTCATGTTTCCTTGACAGTTATTTATATGACATCTCTTAGGTAATAAAAACATAGATGGCATAAACTGAAAGTAAAGAGATAAAATTTATAAATAAGATTGGTGATAAAGATAAAAAGAGAAAATGTGCATTAGTAGAATATATCAAGTTTTCCTACCTAGAAAATGTAAGTAAGCGGCTCAATTATTATTTATAACACATAAACTTCCAACAGCTTTGAATTCAGGATAACAAGAAATTTGAGGTAAAAAAGTAAAAAACATTTGTGTGGGCATAACTATCCAATCTATGTGGTCTAATTAGTTTAACTTCTTTTTATTCAATCTGAATGTCAGAATCTTTCACTCCACTAAATCTTTAGTTCACACATGTCACAAATCACTCTCCTTCCCTTTCCATTATGCCCAGAAAAACTCTGCTCTGAGAGTTTGAGTCATGAAGAGATAAAAAGTAAAGGGAAATGAACATTAGGTTTTGACCCAATTAGTGATTAATTATTTTGTTGATATTTAATACTGCCATGCTCAATTTCTCTTCCCATTTTGTGCTTCTCCATCTTTGCAAGAATTTATATTCTCTCAATTTTCAACTTATTTTTGTTGTCCTTGTCTTTCCTGTTCTGTTTTTAGAAGTGAATCATACAGCAGTGAACATAGCCAAATGTCAGGACAATTTAAAAGTAAACAAAAACAAAAAATACTAACTGAGATGTATAAGCAATTGATTAAGATAAATCTAGATGTATTATAGATATGTATATGTATATATA
>NW_006774670.1:170512-211397 GCF_000442215.2 Lipotes vexillifer
ATATATATATATATATATATATATATATATATATATATATATATATACTGTGTCTTCCAATTATCTTTCTGTTATGACTGTATGTAAAACTTTCAAGTTACAGTTTATTTTTTAAATGTTGAATCAAATGTATTTCCTCTGCAACACCATGGCTTACTTTATCCACTTTCAGTATAAAACTAGTTTGAGGGCTTCCCTGGTGGCGTAGTGGTTGAGAGTCCACCTGCCGATGCAGGGGACACGGGTTTGTGCCCTGGTCTGGGAAGATCCCACATGTCGTAGAGCGGCTGGGCCCGTGAGCCATGGCCGCTGAGCCTGCACGTCTGGAGCCTGTGCTCCGCCAACGGGAGAGGCCACAGCAGTGAGAGGCCCGCGTACCGCAAAAAAAAAAAAACAAAAAAACAACTAGTTTGACTTAATATACAGAAAGCTATGGTAAGAAGTATAGTAGAGCTGTATGTAGGAAGGGTTAACAAAAGTGCCCACTGTTTGTAAGATTAAAAATGCATCCAAGGAAAAACAGGAAGATTGCGAGTAATTAGGCAGTCCAGGGTTGATTTCCTTCCTGTACCAAACAATCTACATGATTTCTAAAATCTCCACAGCAAATGTGAACAAAATTATGAGGCAGAGAAAAAGATAAGAAATAATTACACAAACACATCTGCTAGTGTATTGCAACACAAAGTACCTTAAAGAAATTCAAAGGAACTGAAACCAATATGCAATATTGTGACTAAAAGAAAATGGAAGATGACTGATATAAGATAGTGGATTGCACATTAATAATTAAATACAGGAATTGCATATATACTTAACTCTTAAAAATTTTAAATATGACAAATTTATGTGAAAAATATGAAATAAAATGCATCATTACATTAACTAATGAGATTAAATTATATTGAGAATCATTTTCTCTATTGATAACCTAATTGGTTAAAATGCTTCCAGTTTGGTACTGAAATTCCTGAATCATATCTGGAGCTGTTTTACAGTATCGGCTTTGAGGAAGGTAGGATGATCTTAAAAATAGAGAAACAATCTCACCCATTGGATTTTAAGTCAAGTATACAAACATATAGTCAAAAAGTCATTTTAGGGAAAGTGAATTCCAGACCAAGAAAAATGAAACTATGTCATCAATCAGAAATGGTGGGTGGGGGAAGTGAATATTGGAAAATTGAGTCACTGACATAATTGTTGGACTTCTAGTGAAGAGGTCAATTATTAAATTTTCTTTAGTTTTGTAGATAACTTGACACTGACAAAATACTAAATTCATACAACTAAACTTCCTTTGATTTTCTTAAAAACTACTTTATTGAGGTATGATTGACATGTAAAAAGCTGTATGTATTTAGTTTATAGAATCATATACAGACTTACCACCATTAAGGCTGTAAACATATCTATTACCTCGCAACATTTACTCCCATCACCTTTCTTATTATATTTTGTCTGTGGTAAGAACACTTGACATTATATTTACCTCCTTAATAAATTTTAAACAATAAAATATTGTTAGCTATTGGCACTATTCTATATAGTTGGTCTCCATAACCTACTTTATCTTGAAAAATGAAGACTTTGTACCTTTTGACCATCACTTCCCATTTCCCCATCCCTATAGCCTCTAGCAACCATGTTTCTATTCTCTGTATCTGAGTCTGACTAAATTAGATTCTACATATGGTGAGATCATATAATATTTGTACTTCTGTGTTTGGCTTATTTCACTTAGCATAAAGTTCTCCAGGTCCATTCATGTTCTTGTAAATAACAGGCTTTCCTTCTTTTTTAAGGCTGAATAATATACTATTTTATGTATATATCACATTTTCTTTATTCATTCATCCATTGTTAAGCATTTAGCTTATTTCTATATCTTAGCTATTGTGAATAATGCTTCAATAAATATCAGAGTACAGGTACCTCTTCTAGATATTTCCTTTGGGTAGATACCCAGAAGTGGGATTGCTGGATTACATGGTAGTTCAACGTTTAAATTTTTTAAAGAAACTCCATGCTATTTTCCATAATGGCTATAATAAATTATATTCCCACAAACACTGTACTAGGGTTCACTTTTCTCCACATGCTAGCCAACACTTGCTATCTTTTGTTTTTTAGACAATAGCTATCCTTACAGATGTGAGGTGATATTTTCTTGTAGCTTTGATTTGGATTTCCCTAATGGTTGCATCCCTGATGATTTGTATTTCCACAATGATGTTGAGCACCTTTTCATATACCATTGGTTATTTGTGTGTCTTATTTAGATAAATGTCTTTTCAGGTATATGCCCATTTTAACATCAAGTTATTTGTTTTTTGAGTTTTTTGTTTGTTTGTTTTTTGTTATTGAGTTATATCAGTTGCTTATATATTTTGAATATTAATCCTTTGTCAGATATGATTTACAAATATTTTCTCTCATTCTCTTCGTTACCTTTTCATTTTGTTGATTTTTTTTATTGGAGTAAAATTGCTTTATAATGTTGTGTTACTTTCTGCTGTACAATGAAGTGAATCAGCTACAGGTATATATATATGTCCCCTCCCTCTTGAACCTCCCTCCCCCTCTCTCCTCCCATCTAGGTCACCACAGAGCACCAAGCTGAGCTCCCTGTGCTATACAGCAGGTTCCCACTAGCCATCTATTTTACACATGGTAGTGTATTTATGTCAAACCTAATCTCCCAATTTGTCTCACCCTCCCCTTCCCCCACTGTGTCCACATGTCTGTTCTCTACATCTACATCTCTATTCCTGTCCTACAAATAGGTTCATCTGTACCATTTTTCTAGATTCTACATATCTGCATTAATATACGATATTTGTTTTTCTCTTTCTGGCTTACTTCACTTTGTATGACAGAGTCTAGGTCCATCCACATCTTTACAAATGACCTAATTTCATTCCTTTTTATGGCCGAATAATATTCCATTGTATATATGTACCACATCTTCTTTATCTATTCATCTATCATTGGGCGTTTATGTTGTTTCCATGTCCTGGCTATGGTAAATAGTGCTGCAATGAATATTGGGGTACACATATCCTTTTGAATTATGGTTTTCTCAGGGTATAGCCCAGTAGTGGGATTGCTGGGTCATATGGTAGTTCTATTTTTAGTTTTTGAAGGAACCTCCATACATGTTCTCCATAGTGGCTGTATCAATTTACATTCCCACCAACAGTGCAAGAGAGTTCCCTTTTCTCCATACCCTCTCCAGCATTTATTGTTTGTAGATTTTTTGACGACGGCCATTCTGACTGGTGTGAGCTGGTACCTCATTGTAGTTTTGATTTGCATTTCTCTAATAGTTAGTGATGTTGAGCATCTTTTCATGTGCATCTTGGCCACCTGTATGTCTTCTTTGGTGAAATGTCTATTTAAGTCTTCTGCCCATTTTTTAATTGTTTTTTTTGTTTTTTTGATATTGAGCTCCATGAACTGTTTGTATATTTTGGAGATTAATTCTTTGTCCATTGTTTCATTTGCAAATATTTTCTCCCATTCTGATGGTTGTCTTTTTGTCTTGTTTATAGTTTCCTTTGTTGTGCAAAAGATTTTAAGTTTAATTAGGTCCCATTTGTTTATTTTTGTTTTTATTTTCATTACTCTAGGAGGTGGTTCAAAGAAGATCTTGCTGTGATTTATGTCCAAGAGAGTTCTTCCTATGTTTTCCTCTAAGAGTTTTATAGTGTCTGGTCTTACATTTAGGTCTTTAATCCATTGGAGTTTATTTTTGTGTATGGTGTTAGGGAGTGTTCTAATTTCATTCTTTTACATGTAGCTGTCCAGTTTTCCCAGCACCACTTATTGAAGAGGCTGTCTTTTCTCCATTGTATGTTCTTGCCTCCTCTGTCATAAATTACATGACCATATGTGCTTGGGTTTATCTCTGGGCTTTCTATCCTGTGTAATCTCATGTGTTTATTTTTGCTTTTGTTTCCTGTGTTGTTAGTGTCATATCTGAAAGCATTGTCAAGGCCAGTGTTAAGGAGACCATGGATTCATTCTGAGTTTATTTTTGTGTATTGTGTAAGAAAAGAGTCCAATTTTATTACTTGGTAAGTGGTGTTTAGTTTTCACAACACAATTTTCGTAAGAAACTACTTTTTCAATTTTGTATTCTTGGCACCCTGGTGAAGATTAATTAAACATATATGCATGATTTTATTTCTGAGCTCTTGTTTTTTTTCCATTGGTATATATGTTTGTTTGTATGTCAGTATCATGCTGTTGTAATTGCTACAGCTCTATAATATAATCTGAGATCAGTGTGAGGCTTCCAGTTTTGTTCTTCTCTCTCAAATGGCTCTTTGGAGTCTTTTATGGTTCCATATGAATTTTAAGGTGTTTTTTCTATTTCTGTGAAAAATGCATTTAGAATTTTGATAGGGATTACATTGAATCTATAGATCACTTTGATATATGGAAATTTTAATAATACCAATAATGAACACAGGATAAATTTCCAATTATTTGTTTCCTCTTCAATTCCTTTCATCAGTGTTTAATACTTTTCAGTGTGCAGTTCTTTCATATCCTTGGTTAAATTTATTTTCATTTCATTGTTTTTGATGTTGTGAATGAGATTCTTTTCTTAATTTCTTTTTTGGATAGTTTATTGTTCGTGTATACAAACACCATTGATTTTTGTTTATTGATTTTGTGTACTACAACATTAGTGAATTCATTGATTAGGTCTAATAGTTTTGGTGGAGACTTTAGCATTTTCTATATACAAAATCCTGTCATGTGCAGAGACAGTTTTACTTATTCCTTTCAAGTTTGGATGCCTTTTATTTCTTTTTCTTGCCTGATTGTTCTGGTTAGCACTTCCAGTACTATGTTTAATAGAAATAATGAGGGTGTACATCATTGTTTTGCTCTTGATCTCAGAGGAAAAGCTTTTGTATTTCTGGATATCAGTTGTAATGTCTCGTCTTTCATTGATAATTCTATTTATTTGAGTCTTCTCTTTTTTTTTCTTAGTCTAGCTAAGGTTTGTCAATTTTACATACCTTTACGAAAATTAATGTTAGATTTGTTGGTCTTTTCTATTTTTTTTCTAGACTCAGTTTCATTTATTTCTACTCTGATATTTGTTATTTCCTTTCTTTGCTAATTTTGGGCTTAGTTTGTTCTCCTTTTTCTAGTTCCTTGAAGTGTTACGTTAGGTTGTTTGTTTGCAATCTTTCTTTTTACTTAAATTAGGCATTTATCTCTATAAATTCCCTTTTTAGAACTGTGTTTGCTTCATACCACATCATGATATATTGTGTTTACATTTTCATTTTTCTCCAGATATTTTTTAAGTTTCCTTTTTGTTACATCTTTTACCCATTGAGTGTTCAGGAGCATGTTGTTTACATCCACATACTTGTGAATTTTCCTCTTGTCATTTATTTTGAGTCTCAAAGCAATATGATCAGAGAGGATACTTCATATGATTTCCATCTTTTTAAATTTGTTAAGAGTTGTCTTGTGGCCCAGCATATGATCTATCCTGGAAAATGTTCTGTGTGCACTTGAAAAGAATGTGTATTATGGTGCTGTTGGACAAAATATTCTATGTGTGTCCCTTAGATCCCTTTGGTCATTAGTGTTGTTTAACTCTGCTATTTTCCTTATGGATTTTATATCTGGTTAATCTGGATAGATGATTGCTGAATTGAGCCTTTTATCATCATAAAATGACCTTTTTGTCTCTTCTGACAGCTTTTGACTTACAGTTTATTTTGTCTGTTCTGAGTATAACCATTCGTTCTCTTTTGGTTATCATTTGAATGAAATATTTTTCCTTTCTTTCGCTTTCAGCCTATGTGTGTCCTTAAGGTTGAAGTGAGTCTCTTGTTGGAAGCATGTAGTTGAGTCTTATTTTTTCTTTTTTAATCTATGCAGCCATTTTATATCTTTTGATTATAGAATTTAATCTATTAATACTTAATGTAATTATTAATAGGTAAGGACTTGCTATTGCCATTTTGTTAGTTTTTTGTTTTAAAATTCTTTTGTACCTTTCTTCCTCTCTTGCTGTATTTCTTTTGATTTGATGACTTTTTGTATTAGAATGACTTGATTCCTTTCTCTTTATGTTTTGTGTCTACTACAGATTTTTACTTTGTGATTACCATGAGGCTTACATAAAACATCTTTGGGTTATAAAATCTACTTTAAGCCGGTAATAACTAACTTCTGTCACATATAAATACTCTGCACTTTTATTCCCCCCTCCACATTTTATGTTATTGATACCACAATTTACCCCTTGTTTACTGTGTATCCATTAACAAAATTTCTAGCTACAATTTTTAATAATTTTGTGTTTAAATTTTTATAGTAGAGTTGTAATAGTTAATTGTCAATTTTGTACTAGAGTTATAAAATCAGCAGTGATAGCAACTTAACTTTGGGATTTCCAGTTTCTGATTCTGAATGCGAAGAGCTTGGAACTTGCTACTTGAACCTAACAAGTAAAATTCTGAGAAGAATGAAAAGTAAACAACTCTTCTTGGATTCTTAAAAGCCAGAAGGACACTCCTGGCAAACTACTGTCCCCAAGATTGAAGAAAGAAGTCAGTACCAGGAGTTGAGCCTTACTGGAGCAGACTCTGGTGCAGAAACTGCCAGAATAGCAAGTACTGGGGTAGGAAAACCTAATTATAATTGATGAATTCCTGGAAACTCAGTGTGGGCAAGTGAGAGAGTTAAAATCTCCAGGGAGACTTAGTCATTGGAGATGACTTTTTGTGTGATTTATAGTCATTGGAGGTGACTTTTTGTGTGATTTACCTCCAGAGCTTTTTCAGTTTCTTACAGTAAATATCAGGGAAAAAATACTCATGTTTCTGGCAGGGGGAGGGGGAAATAAAACATTTTAAAATAAGTCAGAGCACTTGGTTCTTATTAACAAGGACTTCCCTTAGGAGAGACTAGTTAACAAGAGCCTAACCTGCTGGGGTATTATCAGAAACTAACTTGGGGAAAGGAAATACCCAACTCCAGGCAACTCTAGCCATCCTCTCCCACCAAAAGGGAAAAACAAAACCAAAAAACACAACAGAGAAGCACTTGTTAAGTTCATAATCCAGAGGCATAGACTCAGTAAAAGACTAAGATGTCATTATAGGACCATTGAACGCTTTCCTTTCCACCACACCTCACCACCACTTTACAAAAGACCTATTTGCAGCAGTTCCTTTTACCCAATATGTCATGTCCAGCTATCATGGAAAAATAACAAAGCATATCAAAAGGCAAAAAACATAATTTAAAGACAGTGCAAGCATCAGAACTAGACATGGCAGGAATATTGGAATTATCAGATGAAAAATTTGAAACAACTATGATTAATATGCTAAGAACTCTAATGGATAAAATATACAGCATAGAAGAATAGATGAACAATGTAATCAGAGACAAAAATCTTAAGAGAGAACTTAAAAGAAATGCTAAAGATAAAAACCACTGTAAAGGTAATTAAAAATACCTTTGATGCACCTATTAGTAGACTGAACAGAGTTTGAAAAGAATCTCTGAGCTAGAGAAGATATCAATAGAATTCTAAAAAAAAAAAAAAAAAAAAAAAAAAAGTGAATAAAGACTGAAAATAAGATAGAACAAATTATCCAAGGACTGTGTGGCAACTACAAAAGGTGTAACATATACATAATGAAACACAAAAGGAGAAGAAATACGGAAAGGTACAGAAGAAATATTTAAAACAATAATGGCTGAGAATTTCCCCAATTAATGTCAGACACCAAATCACAGATCCAAGAAGCTCAGAGAACACTAAGCAGAATAAATGCCAGAAAACTATGTTGAGGTATATCATTTTCAAATTACAAAAGTCAAAGATAAAGAACAATTCCTGAAAGAAGTCAGAGGGAAAAAACAGCTTACCTATAGTGGGACAAAGACAAGAATTGCATGTAACTTCTCTTTAGAAACCATGTAAGCAAGAGGGTGGAGGAAACTATTTACAGTGTTGAGAGGAGAAACAAACAAAATTAACACCAGCCTAGAATTCTGTTCTCTGTGAAATTATCCTTCAAACGTGAAGGAGAAATAAAGACTTTCTCAGAAAAACAAAAATTGAGGGTATTTGTTGTCAGTAGATCTGCCTTACAAGAAATGTTCAAAGACATTATTCAGAGAGAAGGAATATAATCTAGATCAGAAACCAGAAACTCAGATACACATAAAGAAAGAAACAGCATGTGGCATGGACATATGTACACTACCAAATGTGAAATAGATAGCTAGTGTGAAGCAGCCGCATAGCACAGGGAGATCAGCTTGGTGCTTTGTGACCATCTAGAGGGGTGGGAGAGAGAGGGTGGGAGGGAGATGCAAGAAGGAGGAGATATGAGGATATATGTATATGTATAGCGGATTCACTTTGTTATAAAACAGAAACTAACACACCATTGTAAAGCAATTATACTCCAATAAAGATGTTAAAAAAAAAAGAAAGAAAGAGCATTTAAGAGATTTGGGGTGATTATGATGTGTCAATGTAGTTTCATTCTCGGTAAGAAATATATCATAGTGATGAGTGATGTTGATAATAGGGGAGGCTATGCATGTGTGGGGCCAGAAGTTATATGGGAAACTTCTGTATTTTGTTGTGAGCCTAAAATTGTTCTCAAAAACAGTCTAAATAATACCTTAACTTTGACAGTTCTTGATAAAAGCTCTACACTTTTACTTCTCTCCCAAATATCTTATGTTATTAATGTCACAATTTACATCTTTTTATATTGCATATTTATTAACAAATGATTATAAATGTAGATATGTTTAATACTATTGTCTCATATTAGAGTTAAAAGTGATTTACACACCACCATTACAGTATTAGAGCATTCTGAATTTGACTATATACTTACCTTTAGCAATGAGTTTTATACTTTCACATTTTCATGTTTCTGACTAGCATCCTTTCATTTTGACTTGAAGATATCCCATTAGAATGTTATATAAGGCAGGTCTAGTGGTAAAAACCTCTCGGCTTTTCTGTTTGTTTGGTCTGGGTAAGTCTTTATCTCTCCTTCATTTCTAATGGATATCTTTGCCGATTTTATTATTCCTGGTTGGCTGCATTTTTTTTTCTTTCAGCGGTTTGAATGCATCTTTCTACTCTCTCCTTGCCTGCAAGGTATCTGCTGAAAAATCCACAGATAGCCTTATAGGGGTTCCCTTGTCTTTGAGCTTCTAAAATTCTTTATTGTTATTAATTTTGATAATTTGATTTTAATATGTCTTAGTGAAGACCTCTTTATATTCAATCTATTTGGATTTCTTTGGACTTAATGGATCTAGATGTTCATTTCCCTACCTAGATTTTGGAGTATTTCTTTCACTTTGTCTTTAAATAAGCTTTCTGCTCCTTTGTCTTTCTCTGCTCCTTCTGAGACTTCCATAATGTATATAATGACTTATTAAATGGTATCCCATAAGTACTGTAGGCTTTCTTTCCTTTCTTTTTTAATGTAGGCTTTTCTTCTGCTTGATCAAGACTGCTGTTGAAGTTCTCTATTAAATTTTTCAGTTCAGTCATTGGATTTTTCAGCTCTAGAATTTGATTGGTTCTTTTTCATGGTTTCTATCACTTTGTTAAATTTCTCATTTTTTTATGTATTGGTTTCCTGATTTCATTTAGTTGTCTGTGTTCTCTTGTAGCCCACTGACTTTGTTGAAGATGATTATTTAAAATTTTGTCAGGCAATTTGTACCTCCATTTTGAGGATCAGCTACTGGAGCTATAATTTTTTCTTTTGGTGGTATCATATTTCCTTGATTCTTAGTGTTGCTTGAAGACTTGTACTTCTTTCTTCACATTTGAAGAAGCAATCACATCCTCTGGTCTTTATTGACAGGCTTCAGAAGAAAAAGACTTTCACCATTCAGCCTGGCCAGAGATTCAGGGAGTATCTTAGACTTTTTCTATGGTTGTGCCTGCTCCAGTCCTCTTGCTCCCTCTTGGGAGAGAAGGTTTAGGATTGTGTCTGTTTTCAATCCTGCAAAGCTGAGCTGGTTGTTGAAAGACTCGTATTTATTTTTCCTCCCAATCCAACAGAATTGGGACTGATGCTAATATCCCTGTGCTTTCTGTGGGGGATCCCATGCACTGTCTGTGGAGGCTTGTGCCACCACCTGCAGGGGAGCATGGAGCACTGACTAAGAGGGGAAGTACAGAGTACTGGGGGTACACATCAGCTAGTTGAAGGCGTGTACAGATGAGGGGGCCTTTGGAGTTCACGGGATGCTGAGATCCATGCACCAGTTACTGTGAGCCTCTGTCCTTTTTTTTTTGCTCCTAGCTGTCCCCAGACTATTCAGTCATGCCAATGCCCTCAGTATTCTAGATCGGGTGCGAAAGATTTGGCTCTCTTGATCAGCAACCCATTGGTCTGGGGAAGCTGCAGGTCACTTCACTCACCCTTTGTCCATGGGGGAAACTGTGAGCTGAGGGTCTCTTTTGGCACCGAACTGTGCCACCTGTGGAGAGGCATAATGTAGGTAAACTAAAACTGTTTTTCTTACCCTCTTCAATGTGTCTATTCTTGAATTTTTGGCTCTATTGAGGTGCTGGAACCTCTCAGCTGGACACCTATACTTCTATAAAGATTGGTCATTGCTAAAATTGTTGTTTTTGTCAGGATATAAGTGTTGGAACTTCATATAACACTACCTTGCTGACATCACTTCTCCTAAACTCTCTTTTATTAATTCAATATACATTAAATGATTTTCTGGTGGAAATCTGTGTCCTCATGTAGTTTTGTCTGTATAGAGAGAACACTTTTGTCAATTTCAAGTGAATATTTCAGTTCCTATGGCAATCATCTTTGTTTAACAGGTTTGAATATTAATCTCTCTGTTAGTTAGTGCTAGTTTGCCCCTAAGAAAACTAAATGATGCTTAGGTGTCTGTGTGGGAAATGCTGTCACTCAGGATCTACTAGTAGTAAAATAACTAAGGAAATGATTTCTTGTGTTTCTTGACAGGACTCCACAGCTCCTGTTTTGTGAAGCATAATCTTAGCTTCCAAGATTTTCGAGCTATAGATCATCAGTAAAAGGCTATATTTATGTGCACAAACATTAAATATAAAAAGTCAGCATTTTAAGTCTTATTTTATTTTCTGTCATGATCACATTTCTAATTAAATGGTATTCGCAAATATTGGTATATACAGTAAAAGCAAATAATTTTTGAAAAACAACCTACATTTTCATTCATAGCTTGCCTTCTTTTCATCAAATTGGTCTCATATAATATAAATGTTTTATTTTAGGTATACAGTGTTTCTTTGTTTTCATAACATCATCACTCAAGATGCTAATTACCATGGTAGACATATATGTCAATAGAATGGCTTATAGTTTAACAGACTGCTATAAAATTGGATCTTGTTCTTAAGCTCCAATGTCTGTATGGCCCTGATAATTTAGAAAATGCAGTTACCATTGTACCTAACCTGAGGAAATGAATAAATGACTGTCTGCAGTCCTGGCTTTATTTGCGCTTTTATATTGCTGAGGGCATGGCTTTGGTAGAGTTCGCAGAATATGTCAAAGACTAATTGTGAAATATTTGGCTGTAAGGTGATTTGGATGTCCCTGCTTATACAACATTTGCATATGAGATGATCAACTATTTCAATCATAATTTTGTGTATAAGTCCTCATTATTTAGGATTGACTTTTGACTGGAACTATGTCTATGTGCTGACATAATATTTTGAACTCTTCTCTTACATTTATTCTGCATATGAGAAAAGGATATTAATTAATTGAAAGCTATTTTCTTGTCTTGCGTGTTTTAGATTTTAAAGAGGTTTACTCTAAAAGTTTACTTACAAATATACTAGATAACCATTTCACAGTTTTTAAAGTGAGCCATTATTTTCTTTTATTTATGTCCACAGAATGGTAAAGATCATTCTGGTATTGCTATTTTCTAAAAAGTAACATTCCTTAAATGAAATACTATTGCTAAAATTTTAGTGAAAAGCTATACATATATTACTGTATGATTCTGTATGTGCATGATGTTTTTCTTTTCAAGTATAGAAGAGTAGAGATGTAGTTGACATACAGGAATATCTCCCTAAGTCACAGAAGTATGCCCATGAAAATAGAATGTCTTTGATATCCCCTTATTGTGGAGCTACTGCTTCCTCACTGCAACCTTGAGATTCTAATGTCAGAGAAGATTATAGTATTTGATTCTGTGTGCAGTGATTTTTGATCCAAGTAAAATATCCATGATCTGAGGATAGTCAATCAAATTGCACCTCTTAAATTTTTCAAAAGTGCTGGAGGATGTTTTATTTCTGATGGTAAAGATGGGAAGAATGAGTTTATATCTGCACATGCCACGTGAAATAAACTGGAATAAGAATAAAGCTGATGCTTAGAGAGGGAGAGATGAGAGTTAAAGATACTATAAGCTGCCTTAGAGTCCTTTTTAAAATCTTTCCTGAGGCCAGATCTACAAGTGTATTTTATGCTATGTGATTTTCTATCCTGGTAAAACCTTCCTTTGTTGCTTAGTTCAAATTAAGCTTGTAAACTCTCAACTTAAATAAAAGGTGCAAAATAAAAGTACTAGTTATCAATCAAATTGTATAATTAAATATAATTAAATAATCACCTTATCCATTTGAATGTATTGCTCTGAAACTAGATTGATATTTGGAACACCAGAGGTCAACCTAAAATGGTACCATTTTACCCACAGCTCATTTTTTGTTATATCTCTCTGGCTTTGACAAATGGTAAAAACACTCACACTGAAGATGTTACCTTTTCAAGATTGTCTTTAGTCTTGATAGATACCTGGGGTGGGGGATGAGGAGGGAGGACACATTGGGAAAACTAAATAATATGGCTCAGAAGAAGTACTTTAATATTTTGAAGCCTAGCTTCAGTGTAACAACTGAATACTATAATAAAAAAATTAAATTGTATTATTTTAGATTATGAAAATGGCAAGAATCATTGTACCAATTACAAAGACTTAAAAAGTTGAAAGGATTTACAAGTCTCCATAGAGTTAACTCTTGTTCATGTTCGATAAAGGTTAAGTACATAGTGCAACAGGAAAACATACAGGAAATCATTGAGAATCCAGCTATTTCAGGCACAATACTGTCTCCCACCCCCCTCCCCACCAGAATCCCTTCTCAGTTTCACAAAATTTCATAGGGTTTCAACTTCAGCTTATGAAATTCCAAGATTTGAGCCAGATATCATTGTGATTTCAGGGAAACCTAAGCAGATACTTATCGTAGGGTATTTCATACACAGTTATACACAGATGGTCACATAACTCAAGCCCAGTTGTGTAAACTATCAAATTGAACATCCCCCAACAAGTAGAACAAGCTGTCACCAAGCTTTACACAGCACATTATGATTCACAAGTCATTCTTAACTTGCTCAAGGGTCAGTCATCACTTCCACGCATCTTCAGAGATAAGCATCAGCTGTTCCAGTCTGGCTACCTGATAATCCCATTTTACACAAGCATCAATTATATTATATGACAATATAAGATATGTGAAGGAGGACATTTGAAAGGAATGGGAAAGCTACATTGACTTAAGGAAGAATGAAGAGAAGACCAGGCTATACTTGATGCCATCAAAGATGATTCTCTTGGATTGTCATTATTTTCTCTTCACTTTACTTTCTGTTATTTTTGATTGCTTCTCCCCCATCCAATATATATATATTTTTTTGGTACGCGGACCTCCCACTGCTGTGGCCTCTTCCGCCGCAGAGCACAGGCTCTGGACGCTCAGACCCAGCGGCCATGGCTCATGGGCCCAGCCGCTTTGCGGCATGTGGGATCTTCTCGGACCGGGGCACGAACCCCTGTCCCCTGCATCGGCAGGCGGACTCTCAACCACTGTGCCACCAGGGAAGCCCCCCCCATCCAATAATTTTAATCAATTTTATTGAAGAATAATTTGCATATAACAAGTGCACACATTTCAAATTTCAAGTTTGATGGCATTTTTTCCTGATTTAGGGTTTTTTTAATATGTTGAAATATATTTGGCATATAACATTGTGTCAATTTAAGGTGTACAACAAATTAATTTTATACATTTATGTATTGCAATATGATTGCCTAGTAGACTTAGCTAAAACCTCTATCGTGTTACATGATTATCATTTCTTTTTCTGTGGTTCTGATTTGTGTTTCCATGATGATTAGTGATGTTGAGCATCTGTCCATGTTCCTGTTGGCCACTTGGATGTCTTCTTTGGAAATATGTCTATTTAGTTACTCTGCCCATTTTTAATTGGATTGTTTGGATTATTTTGTTGTTGTTATTGAGTTGTCTGAGTTCTTTATATATTTTAGCTTAACCCCTTATCAGATATAAAGCATGCAAACATTTTTCTCTTATGCTGTAGGTTACCTTTTCATTTTGTTGATTTCTTCTGCTGTAAAGAAATTTTTTTGATGTAGTTCCACTTAATTGATTTTTGCTTTTGTTTCTTTGTGCTTTTTATGTCATTCAAAATCATTGCCAAGACCAATGTTGAGGAACTTCTTCCTTGTTTACATCTAGAAATTTTATGGTATCAGGTCTTATGTTTAAGTCTTTGATACATTTCAAGTTAATTTATGTGAGTGATATAAGATATGAGTCCCATTTCATTTTTCTGCATGTGGTTATCCAGTTTTCCCAATACCATTTGTTAAAGAGATTATTCTTTTCCTACTGGGTGTCCTTGTCAAGTATTAGTTGACCTTATGTATGGGAGTTTCATTCTAGACTCTTTGCTTCATTGGTCTATGGGTCTATTTTATGCCAGTATCATACTGTATTAATAACTATAACTTTGTAATACAGTTTGTAATCAGAAAGTGTGATGCCTCTGACTTTTTTCTTCTTTCTTATCATTGCTTTGGCTATTTAGGTTCTCTTGTGGTTCTGTAAAAATTTTAGGATTTTTTTTTCTATTTCTGTGAAAAATGCCATAGTAATTTTGATAGACATTGAGTTGAATATAGAGATGACTTTAAGTAGTATGGACATTTTAACAATATTAATTCTTCTTATCCATGAACACAAAGTGTCTTTCTATTTGTTTGTGTCTTCAATTTTTTTCAACAAGTCTTATAGCTTTTGTTGTATAGATATTTCACTTTCTTAAATTTATCTCTAGGTATTTTATTGTTTTGATGTTATTGAGAATGTGATAGTTTTCTTTATTTCTTTTCAGATGTTTCATTGTTAATGTTTAGAAATGCAACTGATTTCTGTATATTGTTTTTATATCCAGATTAGTTCCACCAGTTTTTTGGTTGAGTCATTGGGATTTTCTATATATAAGATCATATCACCTGTGAATGACAATTTTAGTTCTTCCTTACCAATTTGGATGCCTTTTATTTCTTTGTCTTGCCTAATTGCTCTACCTAGGACTTCCAGTATATTGAATGGGAGTGGTGAGAATGAGCATCCTTATCTTATTCCTGGTCTCAGAGGAAAAGCTTTCAATTTTTCACCATTAAGTATATTGTTGGCTGTGGGTTTGTCATATATGTCCTTTAATATGTTAAGGCATGTTTTTTCTATACCCAATCTGTTGAGGGTGCTTATCATGAAAGGATGCTGTATTTTGTCAAATGCTTTTCCTGCATCTTTTTGATGGTCATATAATTTCATCCCTTATTTTGTAACGTAGTATATCACATTTATTCATTTGCACATTGAACCATCCCTCCATCCCAGTGATAAATCCCACTTTGTCATAGTATATGATCCTTTTAATATGATCTTGAATTCAATATGTATTTTATCAAAGATTTTCCATCAATGTTTGTATAGGATATCGGTCTGTAGTTTCTTTTCTTGTAGAGTCTCTTTTTGGCTTTGGTATCAGGATATGCTGACCTCATATAATGAGTTTTGAGTTTGTGCTTTAATTTTTTGGAAAAATTTGAAAAGTATTGATGTTAATTCTTGTTTAAATATTGACAGAATTCACCACTGAAGACATCAGGTCCAGGGCTTTTCATTGTCAAAAGACTTTTGATTGCTGATTAAATCTCCTTACTTGTTACAGATTTATTCAGATTTTTATGTTTCTTCATAATTCAGTCCTAGCAGATTTTGTGTTTTTAAGAATTTGTCTACTTCACGTAGGTTATTTTGTTTGTTGGTGTACAATTTTTTCACAGTGCTCTCTTATTTTATTTCTGTGAAATCAGTAGTGATGTTGCCACTTTTATTTCTGATTTTAGTAATTTGAGCCTCCTTTCATTTTTCATAGTCCATCTAGCTTAAGATTTGTTAATGTTGTTATTTTTGAAGATGCAATATTTTTTAAAATTTATTCTATCTTTATTCTCTATTTTGTTTTTTTCTGCTTTAATCTTTATTTTCTTTTATCTGCTAGATTTGGGTTTAATTTATTCTTCTTTTGTTAGTTCCTTAATTTGTAAAGTTAGGTTGTTGATTTGAGTTCTTTCTTTTTTTTAACGTAAGCATTTATAGCTATAATTACCCTCTTAGCACAGCACAAACACACACACACACACATACACACTTACCAACACTAGTCATATTAATAACAAAGTTTAATTTAGTAACAAAGATGATATTTTATGACAAAAATGTGTCATTATTTTTTATAGTAATTTATGTCTCTCTTTGCATTATTTCAGGGTATTTTAAAACATATTTTTAAAAGTCTCCCCAATCTTCTTTTATATATGTATATGTAATTTTAAATTTAAAGTTTTAAATCTATATGGGATTTATTTTGAGATACGGGATCCAATTTTATTTTGTTGAAGATAGATAGCCAATTCTATCTTCTTTGTTTATTTAATTATTGCATAACAAATAATTCCATAATCTAAGATGTTAAACAAAGGTATTTTTAAAAAATATTTGAAAGAAAAAGGAAAGTGGGAATATTTTTTTAAAATATTTGAAAGAAAAAGAAAAGGAAAGTGGGAATTCACCAATACAATATGTCTGAATCACCTGTTGATATATTACAATATAAACTGGCAGGCAGCCATGAACTATAAGTTGACTTGGGGCAGTTGCAAAGTATAAGATTAGAATAAGGAAGGTGTGTGACATTACTCAGTTTTTCTTAAACAAGCAATAACAATCTCTAATTCTATTTCACATATGCATGCATTCTTTTATGATTATGAGTATGATGAATGCCATTGCATATAATAAAATAATAGAATATATCTGGTATACTGGTAAAGATTGTTAAGATTGGTGAATGCATGAATGGAGAAGAAGAAAGGAATACAATGTATAATCTGACTTTACTGGAGTAAAGTTCTGTGTGTGTGTATATATAATGAGATACTTGAAATATAGTCAGGAAAAGTTACTGTTTATATCATAAAGTGGAGTTTTAGGTGACTTCTACTTTCATCAGTACATTTTTACATAATTTAAAAAACTCTCCAATAGACGGTCAGCCTAATTAGTCAGACAGCCTTCTGATTCTTTAGTGTGTTCACTTGAAGTTTGTTAAATATTTTGAATATCACCTATGCTCCCATGGGACATTAGCGAATGTGAAGTCAACAAAAAAGAAAAAGAAAAGCCGTGTGGATGAAAGGCTCCTGGTGCTGCAGTTAGGAGTTAGTGCTGTGCTTCTGAGGTGGGAGAGCCAACTTCAGGACACTGGTCCACAAGAGACCTCCCAGCACAAACCACCAGATGTGGATCTGCCCACCAGAAGGACAAGATCCAGCCTCATCCACCAGAACACAGGCACTAGTCCCCTCCAACAGGAAGCCTACACAACCGACTGAACCAACCTTAGCCACTGGGGACAGACACCAAAAACAACAGGAACTACGAACCTGCAGCCTGCAAAAAGGAGAACCCAAACACAGTAAGATAAGCAAAATGAAAAGACAGAAAAATACACAGCAGATGAAGGAACAAGATAAAAACCACCAGACCTAACAAATGAAGAGGAAATAGGCAGTCTACTTGAAAAAGAATTCAGAATAATGATAGTAAAGATGATCCAAAATCTTGGAAATAGAATGGACAAAATGCAAAAAACAGTTAACAAGGACCTAGAAGAAATAAAGATGAAACAAACAATGATGAACAACACAATAAATGAAATGAAAAATACTCTAGATGGAATCAATAGCAGAATAACTGAGGCAGAAGAATGGATAAGTGACCTGGAAGATAAAATAGTGGAAATAACTAATGCAGAGCAGAATAAAGAAAATAGAATGAAAAGAACTGAAGACAGTCTCAGAGACCTCTGGGACAACATTAAATGCACCAATATTCGAATTATAGGGGTTCTGAGAAGAGAAAAAGAAAGGGACTGAGAAAATATTTGAAGAGATTATAGTTGAAAACTTCCCTAATATGGGAAAGGAAATAGTTAATGAAGTCCAGGAAGCACAGAGAGTCCCATACAGGATAAATTCAAGGAAAAATACACCAAGACACATATTAATCAAACTGTCAAAAACTGAATACAAAGAAAGCATATTAAAAGCAGCAAGGGAAAAACAACAAATAACGCACAAGGGAATTCCCATAAGGTTAACAGCTGATCTCTCAGCAGAAACTCTGCAAGCCAGAAGTGAGTGGCAGGACATACTGAAAGTGATGAAGGAGAAAAACCTGCAACCAAGATTACTCTACCCAGCAAGGCTCTCATTCAGATTCGATGGAGAAATTAAAACCTTTACAGACAAGCAAAAGCTGAGAGAGTTCAGCACCACCAAACCAGCTCTAGAACAACTGCTAAAGGAACTTCTCTAGGCAAGAAACACAAGAGAAGGAAAAGACCTACAATAACAAACCCAAAATAATTAAGAAAATGGGAATAGGAACATACACATCGATAATTACCTTAAATGTAAATGGACTAAATGCTCCCACCAAAAGACACAGATTGGCTGAATGGATACAAAAACAAGACCCATATATTTGCTATCTACAAGAGACCCACTTCAGACCTAGAGACACATACAGACTGAAAGTAAGGGGATGGAAAAAGTTCTTTCATGCAAACGGAAACCAAAAGAAAGCTGGAGTAGCAATTCTCATATCAGACAAAATAGATTTGAAAATAAAGACTATTAGAAGAGACAAAGAAGGACACTACGTAATGATCAAGGGATCGATCCAAGAAGAAGATATAACAATTGTAAATATTTATGCACCCAACATAGGAGCACCTCAATATATAAGGCAAATACTAACAGCCATAAAAGGGGAAATCGACAGTAACACATTCATAGTAGGGGACATTAACACCCCACTTTCACCAATTGACAGATCATCCAAAATGAAAATAAAAAAGCAAACACAAGCTCTAAATGATACATTAAACAACATGGACTTAATTGATATTTATAGGACATTCCATCCAAAAACAACAGAATACACATTCTTCTCAAGTGCTGATGGAACATTCTCCAGGATAAACCATATCTTGGGTCACAAATCAAGCCTCAGTAAATTTAAGAAAATTGAAATTGTATCAAGTATGTTTTCTGACCACAACGTTATGAGACTAGATATCAATTACAGGAAAAGATCTGTAAAAATACAAACACATGGAGGATAAACAACACACTACTTAATAACGAAGTGATCACTGAAGAAATCAAATAGGAAATCAAAAAGTACCTAGAAACAAATGACAATGGAGACACGACGACCCAAAATCTATGGGAGGCAGCAAAAGCAGTTCTAAGAGGGAAGTTTATAGCAATACAATCCTACCTTAAGAAACAGGAAAGATCTCGAATAAACAACCTAACCTTGCACCTAAAGCTATTAGAGAAAGAAGAACAATAAAATCCCAAAGTTAGCAGAAGGAAAGAAATCATAAAAATCTTATCAGAAATAAATGAAAAAGAAATGAAGGAAACAATAGCAAAGATCAATAAAACTAAAAGCTGGTCTTTGAGAAGATAAACAAAATTGATAAACCATTAGCCAGATCATCAAGAAAAAAAGAGAGAAGACTCAAATCAATAGAATTAGAATTGAAAAGGGAGAAGTAACAACTGACACTGCAGAAATACAAAAGATCATGAGATATCACTAAAAGCAACTCTATGCCAATAAAATGGACAACCTGGAAGAAATGGACAAATTCTTAGAAATGCACAACCTGCCAAGACTGAATCAGGAAGAAATAAAATATGAACAGACCAATCACAAGCACTGAAATTGAGACTGTGATTAAAAATCTTCCAACAAACAAAAGCCCAGGACCAGATGGCTTCACAGGCGAACTCTATCATTTACAGAAGAGCTAACACCTATCCTTCTCAAATTCTTCCAAAGTATAGCAGAGGGAGGAACACTCCCAAACTCATTCTATGAGGCCACCATCACCCTGATACCAAAACCAGACAAGGATGTCACAAAGAAAGAAAATTAAAGGCCAATATCACTGATGAACATAGATGCAAACATCCTAAACAAAATACTAGCAAACAGAATCTAACAGCATATTAAAAGGATCATACACCATGATCAAGTGGGGTTTATTCCAGGAATGCAAGGATTCTTCAATATACTTAAATCAATCAACGTGATACACCATATTAACAAATTGAAGGAGAAAAACCATATGATCATCTCAATAGAAGCAGAGAAAGCTTTTGACAAAATTCAACACCCATTTATGATAAAACCCCTGCAGAAAGTAGGCATAGACGGAAATTTCCTCAACATAATAAAGTCCATATATGACAAACCCACAGCCAACATTGTCCTCAATGGTGAAAAACTGAAAGCATTTCCACTAAGATCAGGAACAAGACAAGGTGGCCCACTCTCACCACTCTTATTCAACATAGTTTTGGAAGTTTTAGCCACAGCAATCAGAGAAGAAAAGGAAATAAAAGGAATCCAAATCAGAAAAGAAGTAAAGCTGTCACTATTTGCAGATGACCTGATACTATACATAGAATCCTAATGATGCTACCAGAAAACTACTAGAGCTAATCAATGAATTTGGTAAAGTAGCAGGATACAAAATTAATGCACAGAAAACTCTGGCATTCCTATACACTAAGGATGAAAAATCTGGAAGTGAAATCAAGAAAACACTCCCATTTACCATTGCAACAAAAAGAATAAAATATCTAGGAATAAACCTACCTAAGGAGACAAAAGACCTGTATGCAGAAAATTATAAGACACTGATGAAAGAAATTAAAGATGATACAAACAGATGGAGAGATATACCATGTTCTTGGATTGGAAGAATCAACATTGTGAAAATGACTCTACTTCCCAAAGCAATCTATAGATTCAATGCAATCCCTATCAAACTACCACTGGCATTTTTCACAGAACTAGAACAAAAAATTTCACAATTTGTATGGAAACACAAAAGACCCCGAATAGCCAAAGCAATCTTGAGAACAAAAAATGGAGCTGGAGGAATCAGGCTGCCTGACTTCAGACTATACTACAAAGCTACAGTAATCAAGACAGTATGGTACTGGCACAAAAACAGAAAGATAGATCAATGGAATAGGATTGAAAGCCCAGAGATAAACCCACACAAATATGGTCACCTTATCTTTGATAAAGGAGGCAGGAATGTACAGTGGAGAAAGGACAGCCTCTTCAATAAGTGGTGCTCGGAAAACTGGACAGGTATATGTAGAAGAATGAGATTAGATCACTTCCTAACACCATACACAAAAATAAGCTCAAAATGGATTAAAGACCTAAGTGTAAGGCCAGAAACTATCAAACTCTTAGAGGGAAACACAGGCAGGACACTCTATGACATAAATCACAACAAGGTCCTTTTTGACCCACCTCCTAGAGAAATGGAAACAAAAACAAAAATAAACAAATGGGACCTAATGAAACTTCAAAGCTTTTGCACAGCAAAGGAAACCATAAACAAGACCAAAAGACAACCCTCAGAATGGGAGAAAATATTTGCAAATGAAGCAACTGACAAAGAATTAATCTTCAAAATTTATAAGCAGCTCATACAGCTTAATAACAAAAAACAAACAACCCAGTCCAAAAGTGGGCAGAAGACCTAAATAGACATTTCTCCAAAGAAGATATACAGACTGCCAACAAACACATGAAAGAATGCTCAACATCACTAATCATTAGAGAAATGCAAATCAAAACTACAATGAGATATCATCTCACACCAGTCAGAATGGCCATCATCAAAAAATCTAGAAACAATAAATGCTGGAGAGGGTGTGGAGAAAAGGGAACCCTCTTGCACTGCTGGTAGGAATGTAAATTGATACAGCCATTGTGGAGAACAGTATGGAGGTTCCTTAAAAAACTACAAATAGAACTACCATATGACCCAGCAATCCCACTACTAGGCATATACCCTGAGAAAACCATAATTCAAAAAGAAGCATGTACCAAGATGTTCATTGCAGCTCTATTTACAATAGCCCGGAGATGGAAACAACCTAGGTATCCATCATTGGATGAATGGATAAAGAAGATGTGGCACATATATACAATGGAATATTACTCAGCCATAAAAAGAAACGAAATTGAGCTATCTGTAATGACGTGGATAGACCTAGAGTGTGTCATACAGAGTGAAGTCAGAAAGAGAGAGACAAATACCGTATGCTAACACATATATATGGAATTTAAGGGAAAAGAAAATGTCATGAATAACCTAGGTGTGAAACAGGAGTAAAGACACAGACTTACTAGAGAATGGACTTGAGGATATGGGAGGGGGAAGGGTAAGCTGTGACAAAGCGAGAGAGACGCATGGACATATATACACTACCAAACGTAAGGTAGATAGCTAGTAGGAAGTAGCCACATAGCACAGGGAGATCAGCTCGGGATGGGATAAGGAGGGTGGGAGGGAGGGAGACGCAAGAGGGAAGAGATATGAGAACATATGTATATATATAACTGATTCATTTTGTTGTAAAGCTGAAACTAACATACCATTGTAAAGCAATTATACTCCAATAAAGATGTTAAAATGAAAAAAAAAAAACTCCAATAAATCTATTTACTTATGCAACTAAGAAACCATTCTCATTGGAGGAAAGGAAAGTAAATATATCACTTAATTAACAGCTGTATATATCCATCTAAAACTGGTAGTCTATTGCAATAGACAGTTCTAAAAAGAGACTTAAGTTTCTTATTTCTGTCTGCCTTTATGCACATCAATAATAACTACTCTACTAGTTTTAGATATCAAGAAATTAGAGCAAAGACTTTCTAATGCCTAATTGCTTTTAATTTTAAAACCAAAATTCAAGATGTAGTATTAACAAATTTATGAACAAGTTTGAAGTTGTACCTCAATTACTAATGGGAAAATGATTGAAAACAGCAACAAAAATCTGCTTAAATGTGGTCATATATTTTTCTATGCTGTCCCATGATCAATAGAATTTAAAAAAAAAAGAAAGAAATAAAGAGAGTCCTTGGGTACTGGATTATTAAATCAGTAGCTTAGGTGCATCTTCATAAATTGTCTCATGTGTTTTTATTGCTGGCAAACTAATGAAGCTGTGTCAGATGTATTTCCTCAGAACCATCAAAAAGACAGTATAGAGAGTAGGCACACATATCATGAAATTTTCTGCATTAAATATATTTTTTTCTCATGAAATGCTCAATTTGATATGGCACAGTGATTCAAAAATTAAGTTTCTGAATGGCTTTGTGTAATTTTTTCTTGACCTTTTGGACCTTTAACAAACAAGGAAACAGCATGTGAAAATGATTGATAGGACACTTTCAGGTACTCCGTGGAACTTTTGGTATACACAGAGAGTGCAGCAAAAACTGATTATCAACAAATGTAATTGGAGATCCATACCTTATTTGCACACACAATGAAAATTTACATTACTAGTGTCCCATGCAACATGAAAAAAAATCAGTAACCAGAAATGTTAATATAGCCCACATTTAGGCTAAAATTTAAGTAGAGTGGCCTAGATGAACCAGTTAAGTGTAAAATAATAATTCAAAATTTGTAATTTTTTTCAATAAATGAACTCTCAATGACACCTATATTAACAATAGCCTTTAATTTGTGAGTATCTCAATAAACATATCTTCCTTAAATAAAATAAATCATTTTTATAAATTTATTTGTAAGCATCTATAAAAGTGTAAGCTGAGAGTTCCCCCTGCTCTGATATAATTGCTTTTTATATTATACATGAATGTGCATACTAATATTATTTTTGAATGACATTTAACATGATTTATGCCAACATTTTAGGAAAGAGAAAATTACCTATCAAAAAACAATCACAATACAAATAAACTGTATTATTAATGATATATAATATATAATAAATTTATGGCTATTTTATTGTCAAGAATATAAACAATTATTAGCAGTTATTAAGCACATTTATGTATCAGCAATTGTAATTTATGACCTCAGCATTATTAGGAGGTAGGTGCTATTCACTCTCCCAATTTGTAGATGAAGAGATAGTCTATCCAAAGTCACACTGTTAATATTCAAATCCCAGTTCAATATGACAAGAAAGTCTGTGCTTTTACCTCATGATGCACGAACTCTCAAAGCCATATCTTTTATAGCTTCCTTTTTTCATATGCAGTCTAATTAGTATATCTCAGATGGAATCTAAATAGTGAAAAGTTTAATTACATGTTTAAATATTATTACTGGAAGAAATATTTCTTCAGAAGCTTGACTTTCCATAAATGATTGCAAGTATAATTACAGACATTATTTAGTCCCTTTGAGTACAAGAGAACACTAGCTATGTGATCTTAGGCTTAATTTATCTTTATTATGTTAACGTTGCACATTAAAAGTTGTATTTATCTATGAATCTTAGTCATTGTATTGATAGGGCAATCCTGGAGAGAAGAAACAACATCTTATTAGTTTTTCTTTATTTCCCACTAAGGGTTACCATAGTGTCTAGCAGTTAACATTCAATAAATGGTTGAATTGACTTGTTAAGTGGATGGACAAAGAGAATGCAGAAGGCATAGGCTGTCTGAAATGCCCAGATATGTATTCCTTACCTCATCCTTCTTGAATATTAACCTTAAGAGATTCTTACTGCCAAAATAAACAAGTCAAATTTCTGTGTGATATAGCTCCCTGTGGAAGACTCACAATAATAATTAACACGTTGATTCTCTGAGAAGACCTATCACAAACTTGGTCAAATCCAGTGTTTCCCACACCTATTTTAACTGCAGCACAAACTCCTCCTCTTTCATACTGTGGGAAATATGATAAGTACTATGCAAAATTTCAGTAAAAATCATTTCATATTCTAGTCATAGTGGTTTATCATCCTAACTTAACTAATATAAGTGAAAAATTATTAGCTGAGTGAATAGTAATTTGTCCTTCACACTTTATCTTGGGCAGCAGTGTTATAATTTTGTTTTCACTCTGAATTATAGGATTAGATATTATTGGCTTAAGGTTTCCAAGAAGTGCCTTAGTCATATCATCAGTGATGGTCAAGAATTTCTCAGTATTAAATTGGAAAATACATTCATATATGTATATATCAATTAAATATTCTAAAGAAATCTAACAATAATCTTTGAAATTTAAGCCGGTTTATTTTCTGCCTTACTTTAGGTGTTCATTAGAATACCAGAAGTTGAAAAAATGTGAAAATCCCTGGTGTACCTTCATGTTTAGTTGTGTTCTGTACAGACTTTTATTGTGGAATTAGCACATGCTGGAGTGTTTTTTGATGAACAATATTGATAGAGAGATTTGCTACCTTAGTTTCTAGTAAAGGGCTCTGCAACCCCTGCAGAACCTTATTGAAGTGGCTTTCCTGATGAAGTTAATTTAGGGACAGAATTTTGATATTAGAATTTTGACAACACTGTGACTTGTTATTGTAGCTTTGTAAAAGGTACAGGTTTCTACCAGAGAATGTTTTCTTTTTCTTTTTTAATTCACATATTTTCAGAATTACTCAAAACTTGTTAAAATGCCCTAAACATCTTTATTAGACAAAAATGTATAAAAAGGAGCTATTATACATTCATGTTTATCAAGAAAATTTGAAAGGAAGCAGCAGTGGTGACATTGTTTTCCTGTGGCACCATGTACAAGATATACTACTGCAAGGTAACTTTTTCATTTGCAAACTTTTCTCTATTTTCATAAACCTTTTAAAACCTGTCTGATATATAATGTCAATTGTAAAGAACACTTCTCTGATGTGGACCTAACTTTCAAATCTTTAAAAAGTCATTCATAGGAAATGGGGTTGATAAAGCTGAACGAACAAGAAAAGGTTTTTATGGAATTGGTGATGTATTTTTCCTGATCTACTCATAAGTTCTCTTCCAATATTGTACATGGCCAAGGATGCCAGCTTATTCTGGTGGGTCTTAGCCTCTTCTGTTGCACTGGTCAGAGAAAAGCTATGTGGTTTTCACCAGCATAAAACCTACTGGTATAAAGCCTTCTCTTCTGGAGCTCACTGAAGATCACCTGACCTATCTGTTAAGGTTACGTTTCTGTAAACAATTAGCCATTTTCAGCTTTTAACTCCTCACTGGATCTAAATTCTGCTAAACAATTCCACTACACAAAAGTGCTAACAATATCATCCTCTGTCTTAAAGGCATTCAAAGCAATACTTTGCTAACTGTATGATCTGTGTATAAATTTTTAAAATATATTTTACCTTTATCTAAGTTATAGGCATAACCAACATATTTCACCTAAAAAATTATACTGTGACATTATTTTTCTTTAGTGTAGTTTAAGACATTGACAGATTTGATGAAAAAGTATTTATTGGGCATCTAATTTTACCCAGACTTGGATAAGCAGAGAAGCTCAGGTCATTGTGGTGAGGACAAAACAGGGAAACAAAATTTAAATTGAAAGCTGATATGCCATAATAAAAATGCATAAACATATGGAGAACTGTTAAGTATACACTGGGAATGGGACAAAAAAGGGACCAGGGAGTTTTCAAAAAATGGCAATACTTTGGCACTGTTTTGAAAGATAATTATTTTTTTCAGGTAGCAGGGTGGACCAGGTATTTCAGGTGGAGCCAATAGTTCAGGCTAGAAGAGACAAAAATAGTTATTAGCTAGATATTGTTACATCATAATGTGTCAAAGAAGCAGAGGAAGGCTAAGATAGAAAAGCGAGCTGGGGCAAGAACATGGAGGACATGATGAGGTGTTTGAGGCATTCACTTTGGGAAAACAAGAGTAGTTACAATGTTTTAATCAGTAGAAAGCAGGGGAAATGTACATTTATATAGGCCATTCTAAGGGTCATGAGAAAGTTACCCAGAATGAGTACAACTCACGAGACAGTATAACACATGGACAGCTGGTGCAAGATTTTTTTTTTATATATAGCAGGTTCTTATTTGTTATCTATTTTATACATATTAGTGTATACATGTCAATCCCAATCTCCCAATTCATCCCACCACCACCACCCCAACACCCCACTTTCCCCCTGTGGTGTCCATACGTTTGTCCTCTACATCTGTGTCTCTGTTTCCGCCTTGCAAACAATTTCATCTGTACCATTTTTCTAGATCCCTCATTTATGTGATAATATACAATATTTGTTTTTCTCTTTGTGACTTACTTCACTCTGTATGACAGTCTCTAGGTCCATCCACATCTCCACAAATGACCCAGTTTTGTTTCTTTTTAAGGCTGAGTAATATTCCATTGTATATATGTACCACATCTTCTTTATCCATTCATCTGTCGAGGGGCATTTAGGTTGCTTCCATGACCTGGCTATTGTAAATAGCGCTGCAATGAACATTGGGGCACATGAGTCTTTTTGAATTATAGTTTTCTCTGGGTATATGCCCAGTAGCAGTATTACTGGGTCATATGGTAATTCTATTTTTAGTTTTTTAAGGAACCTCCATACTGTTCTCCATAGTGGCTGTATCAATTTACATTCCCACCAACAGTGTAAGAGGGTTCCCATTTCTCCACACCCTCTCCAGCATTTGTTGTTTGTAGATTTTCTGATGATGCCCCTGTTAACCGGTGTCAAGTGATAACTCATTGTAGTTTTGATTTACATTGCTCTCATAACTAGTGATGTTGAGCAGCTTTTCATGTGCCTCTTGGCCATCTGTATGTCTTCTTTGGAGAGGTGTCTAGTTAGGTCTTCTGCCCATTTTTTGATTAGGTTGTTTGTTTTTGTAATATTGAGCTGCATGAGCTGTTTATATATTTTGGAGATTAATCCTTTGTCCGCTGATTTGTTTGCAAATATTTTCTCCCAGTCTGAGGGTTGTCTTTTCATCTTGTTTATAGTTTCCTTTTCTGTGCAAAAGCTTTTAAGTTTCATTAGGTTCCATTTGTTTATTTTTTATTTTACTTTCATTATTCTAGGAGATGGGTCAAAAAAGATCTTGCTGTGATTTATTTCCAAGAGTGTTCTTCCTATGTTTTCCTCTAAGAGTTTCATAGTGTCCAGTCTTACATTTAGGTCTTTTATCCATTTTGAGCTTATTTTTGTGTATGGTGTTAGGGAGTGTTCTAATTTCATTCTTTTACA
This sequence comes from Lipotes vexillifer, assembly GCF_000442215.2. Classification (NCBI taxonomy): domain Eukaryota; kingdom Metazoa; phylum Chordata; class Mammalia; order Artiodactyla; family Lipotidae; genus Lipotes; species Lipotes vexillifer. The sequence continues at coordinate 199,105 of NW_006774670.1, forward strand.
TGTAGCTGTCCAGTTTTCCCAGCACCACTCATTGAAGAGACTGTGTTTTCTCTGTTGTATATCCTTGCCTCCTTTTTCATAGATTAGGTGACCATAGGTATGTGGGTTTATCTCTGGGCTTTCTATCCTGTTCCATTGATCTATTCCAGTACCATATTGTCTTCATTACTGTAGCTTTGTAGAATAGTCTGAAGTCGGGAGTCTGATTCCTCCAGCTCCATTTTTTTCCCCTCAAGATTGCTTTGGCTATTCAGGGTGTTTTGTGTCTCCATACAAATTTTAAGATTTTTTTTCTAGTTCTGCAAAAAATGCTATTGGTAATTTGATAGGGATTGCATTGAATCTGTAGATTGCTTTGGGTATTATAGTCATTTTCACAGTATTGATTCTTCCAATCCAAGAACATGTTATATCTCTCCATCTGTTTGTGTCATCTTTGATTTCTTCATCAGTATCTTATAGTTTTCTGAGTGCAAGTCTTTTACCTCCTTAAGTATGTTTATTCCTAGGTATTTTATTCCTTTTGTTGCAATGGTGAATGGGATTATTTCCTTAATTTCTCTTTCTGATCTTTTGTTGTTAATGTATAGGAATGCAAGAGATTTCTGTGCATTAATTTTGTATCCTGCAACTTTACCAAATTCATTGATTAGCTCTAGATTAATTTAGCATCACTCCTTTGTCTCAGGGATTAACTTTGAAACTTCAGTTGTTTTGTTTTGAAAAAAAAGCACGTTGTGTAACAGCAGAGCTATTCCAACAGGACATGAATGATAGCACTCATCCTACAGATTCTCAGTATGTGAGTGTGCTGTGTAGATGATTTATGGTAAGAAATGTTCTTAATACTAGCTTCCATGTGTTGAGCACTAGCCGTGAGCTAGAACCCACTATAAATGCTTTTCTTGTGTTAACTAATTTATCTCTGAAAAAGTACAATGAAGTAGATACTATGATTATCTACATTTTACAGATGAGAAAACTGAGCCCTAGAGGGAGGGATTAAATAAGCTGTTCAGAATCACAAAATAGTAGGTAAATAAAATGTGGCAAATTTTAATAGGCTCTTAACCACTATACCTACTACCCTACAAATGTTTTATTACATGAATAAATTTCATTATAATTATAGACATTGGCTCTTTTCAAATTATAGGAAATGGGATGTTCTTTTCTACCTTTTCAAAATCAACTTATTTATCTTTTACAGCTCAAATCAAGAGCCATCTCTTCTAGAAAGTTTCTTTGGCACTGATCTCTAAAACTCACAGTTAATTTCTCCTTTGGCATTTGCAGATTGCAATGCATTATTTTTTAAATTATATTTATTTATTTTATTGTGCATTGCAAAGATTTTGTTATTTATTAAATAGACATTTTTTAGTGCCTTTTGAACATGTGTTACTATGGTAGGTTCTAGCTTCTGTGGAAGAAATACAATTAGCACTAAATGGGAGGCTTATCTCTTTCTGTCACAGGAATGTAAGTGCCATATTTTATATTATATTCCTTTAAGTAAGAGAAATTTATGTGTGGTAATAAATGTGTAAATAATAAATTTTATTGAATACATAAATTCAATTCATTCCATTAGCCCAGTTACCCAGTGCAGGAGGATGACCTCAAGATTGGCCTTGGATTAACTCATAATAGGTGATGTTGCTTTGGTCTGTCAGACTTTTTTCATAGGAGAAAAACACATCAAAGAATTGTAGCTACTTGGCTGTATCCACTTTCTTATAAAATATTGTTTTATTTCTTGATCCAATTCTTATTTTATCAGTTATGTCTTTATTCTTTTATGAATCTTTTCAGTTCCCTTTTCATATTATGGTGAATACTGAGGTACTGTCTTGTATTGAAATCATATTTAACAGAATATTTAAAGCAGGCTCAGACACATGTACTTGACCATCTATGACTAATGCATTATCATATTAACAGACCTATTTAAATTACTGAAATTTAATATAAAATTTTAGTAGGATTTTTCTCCTCAAGAAAGCTCACAAATTAGAGAAAAACAAGTACACATAGAGTTTGCCCTTTTTCTACATCCACATTGGGCAACTTACCTGGGTAAGTTTTCTGTGTAAAATTATCACATTAACTTTATTTATATACTTGACTTTTAAAGATTTACAGTTTGGAATAATAATCCCATGAGGAGATTCATTTATTTGACCTAATTATTTTCAGCAATAGATGAATCCATCTTCTGAGTGTGTTTGAAGAGGTGAGGAGAAAGAAATAGGCTGTTTGAAGCTAGTGGGAAGTTTGTCACAGCTGCATTAGAGATTAGGACTTGGAGTAAATAAAAGAATAAAAATGCCAAACAATTTAAAAGCCCAGCTATTACAAATACCAAATATATGTATTCTATCTTCTGTGTACAACTTCCTCACCTCCTTCTAGTTAAAGAAAACTAGTTGGTCATAAAAAAGACAACTCTATCTCTCTGCTTGATGTACTACAATATAGATAAAGTATGAATAGCAGCTGGGATTTTTTTTTTTTTTTTTTTTTTTGTTTTTACACCTGAAACACCAGCACAAGGGGACTGGGGGACCAAGACCAGGCACGGGCACCTTTGTGTGCCTTCCACCTGGCTGCTGCGGGAAATCTACCTGTGGGAAATTAGCACAAAAGAACCCCACTGACACCCTCCACGTTCTGACAACCTTTGGAAGGCACGGATAAGTCTTCCTTGCAGAAGGGAGAGGGAAATGAAGGCCAGTGATTTTGGAGGAGCTGCATTGAGTGTGTTTTTATTTCATTTTCCATGGTTTAGGTGCCAGGAGAAAAGAAAAAAACAGCTCTCAAAAATAATAGATTGTTTTCCTAAACCTTGACAAGGGCAAGACAGAAGAACTGCTTTCCTTTCCACTTAGCAGCTACGCACTTTACTCCTCCATTTTTTTTTTTTTTTTTTTCTTGCGTTATGCGGGCCTCTCACTGTTGTGGCCTCTCCCATTTGCGGAGCACAGGCTCCGGACGCGCAGGCTCAGCGGCCATGGCTCACGGGCCCAGCCGCTCCGCGGCATGTGGGATCTTCCCGAAACGGGGCACGAACCCGCGTCTCCTGCATCGGCAGGCGGACTCTCAAGCACTGCGCCACCAGGGAAGCCCAAGCAGCTGGGATTTTATGTTAAAATTGGTCTAAAGAAAATAGGGAGGAAATAAAGTTTGATGCATTAGGATAGAGGATAATAGCCAATGGTTTCATCACAAAGAACAAAGGGCAAGATACAGGAACACTAAAGTGATGATGACTATTCATCAATTCATCATGAATTTTAAGCAACTGCCATATTATCAAATACTCTGATAAGTCTTGTGATATATATAAAAAATAAGACAAAGTCACAGCAATCAGTGCTGCTACTAGAAGAGAGGTAATACAAATGACTAAGATTCAGAGCTGAAAGAAATAAATTTTAATCTTCCATTAAATTTTTAAGTCACAGGATATGAGACTTAGATGAATACTTACTTGTATATCTTTCAGATCTTCCTTGAGTGTAATTCAATCATTCATCACACATTTTAAGCATCTGTAATACTATTGAAAAATCTGTGATGAGTTTTGTTGACATATAAAAGTTATCAAAGTTTGAAGGAAGTAGTGAATAATTCATACTGGAAGGGATGTAAAAAATTCAAGAAGTAGGACATTTCAGATCAGCCTTGAAAGATGAGTTATAATTAGAAAGCAAAGAAGGAAAAGGAAGTTCCATGATAAGGGATCAATATGGACAAAGGCTCAGAGGTTGTCTTGAAATTTCATGCCATGGTAAGTGGCATGAAATCAGAGGGCACATGGATGAAAGTATCTGTAGAAGATATTAAAAAGGAAGTCTGGACCCAAATCATGAAGAGATTTGTATGACATGGAAATAATTAACAACTTTATTCCGTAGATAAAAGCCTAATAATATTTTCTTGAAATCAATGTGATATTTATTAAGCTGTCTCTGTGGACTGAGGCACAAATATAAGGGTAGATACTAATGCAAATAATAATGGCATCAGTAAACTGGTTGTGGTACTAAGGGATGCTGTCCTGAATTTCTGTAACTGTATGTCAGATCCTTCATAGATCTATACACAATCATATAGAATACTATGATTTACTGCAGTGGTAGGCAAACATATATGCAAGGGGTTGATAGTGTATATTTTAGGCTTTGAGAGCCATAAGTTCTGTGTTCTCACTAAACTGTCATTGTAATGCAAAGGCAGGCACTGTCAATATGTAAATGAATGCCTGTGGTTTGTGGCAATAAAATTGCATTTACAAAAACAGCCAGAAGCTCTTATTTGTCCTGTAGACCATAATTTGCTGATTCCTGATTTAGTCCAATGAGAAGATCCTCTGTAATCTTTCTTCACCCAGTATTATAAAAAAGCCAACATAGTATAGGGTCTATCTGTAGATTTCAGGAAATCTCTAAGGCCACCCTCACTTCTGAAACTATTACAAGATTAATGGTTTGCGAAATCACCCTCTTGTTTAATAATTCACTAGAGGGATGAACAGAACTCATTGAAAGCTGTTATAGTCATAGTTATGTTTTTTTATAGCAAAATGATACAGATTTACATCAACCCAGGGAATCTGTATGAGTGGCAAAGTCCAGGAAGAGTTCCCAATGTGAAGCTTCCTGTTCTCTCCCAGTGAAACCATAAATAGCACTAACTCCTCCCATCCTGAAGTGTGACAGTATTCGCAGAGTATTGCCAGTGTTCTCAGGAAAGCTCACCTGAGTCTTGATGTCCCGTGATTTTACTGGTGCTCAGTAATACAGGTATACCTTGCTTTATTGCAATTTGCAGATACTACTTTTATTACAAATTAAAGGTTTGTGACAACCATGAGTTGAACATGTCTTTTTAAACAGCATTTGTTCAGTTCATGTCTCTGTGTCACATTTTGGTAATTCTCACAATATTTCAAACCCCCCACCAGCAAAAAGATTACAACTCACTGAAGGCTCAGGTGATGGTTAGCATTTTTTAACAATAAAGTATTTTTTAATTAAGGCATGTACCTTGTTTTTTTAAGACATAATAATATTGCACACTTAATAGACTACAGTATAGTGTAAATATAACTTTTATAGGCACTGGGAAACCAAAAAATTCATGTGACTCACTTTATTACAATATTCACTTTATGGTGGTGGTCTGGAGCTGAACCCACTATATCTACAAGATATGCCTGTGTAGACATGGTTGACTGCTCACATAGCTGACCTTAGTTTCCAGGTCTTCAAGAGATTGAGCTGATATTGTGGGACCTAAAGGACCCCCCATAAATCATATTACTAGCATAAGCTATCTGTCGTGACCCAAGGCTCCCAAGTAAACAAAGATATTTCTTATCAGGCAAGATATTTCAAAAGTTTAAAGATCATCTTCCAGGAATTGTAGGCAAAGGACAGACCTCACCTTGGACAAGGTTAATTCTTTACTACATACTACCTTTTATTAGCTTTCTGTCATGACAAAATACCACAAACTGGGTGGCTTGGAACATACAGACATTTGTTTGCACACAGTTCTGAAGACCAGAAGTCTAAAATCAAGATGTTGGCAAGACCATGCTCCCTCTGAAGGCACTAGGAGAGGATTGGTTCCTGCCTCTCTCCTAAATTCTGGTAGCCTCAGGCATTTTTGGTTTCTAAATGGCCATGTTCTCCCTGTCTCCTTACACCATTTTCCCTCTGTGAATGCCTCTGTGTTCAAATTTCCCCTTTTTATAAGGACACCAGACACATTGGATTAGGGCCCACCCTAATGACCTTATTTTAACTTGATAGATTCTGTAAAGACCTTTTTCCAAATAAGGTCATATTCTGAGGTACTGAGCTTTACTATTCCCACAGATCTTTTTGAGGGGACACAAGTCAACCCACAACAACCTCATTGATTTGTTGTGAGGATTACATAAATTAATGTATGTTAAAAACAAAGCAGAATGCCTGGCAAATAGAAAACAGTTTGTAATTGAAATCTTACAATTAGAACAAACCCAAGAGTATTTGAGGCCTCATAAATGTTAGTTTGTCAGAGAACTGAGTGGAACACACACCAGGATAATAGTCTTTGATATGGATGTATATATCACTGAGTAGAAGGTCATGGATTGATAGAGTAAATTATAATAAAATAAGTGCTTCAATCTTTGAGGGTAGTACAAGTGCCCTGGAAATCCATGGATAAAAATAAGGATAAGGAGATTATGTCAGATGGTATTGACTTAAAAAAAAGCCAGATTTTTTGTGACACATTTCTTCAGTTATATGAACATTTATCACATTTTATTGTAATACTATATTTGTTTGTTTACCCAGGATATGCCATGTCTTCATAAGCATCAGGAACCAGGTCTGTTTTGGCTATTAATGTATCCCCAGTTCATGGTAGTCAAACAATTTTGTTTTCTTTGAATGATTGATTGAATAAATGATAATCATAGAGCCTTAGATATGACAGACAATAATCACTTTTCTTTTGTAAAGTAGGAGTTAAAAATGATTAATTACTATAGGAAAAGGTGATTAGGTAAATTATATAAAAGTCAAAACATGCTTTAGCAAAAACATGGAGGTGGGTGGCTCCTTTGTAGAAAAAGTCATGGAAAACCATGAGACATAGAAAGAGAAATAATTTTGTCTGTCATCAAGTCAATTTTTTAAACATTTTATTGATGTTGAAATTTAGAAGAGAGGATGTAAGTAATTTGTCCATGTTTTTGCAACTAGTTGGAGGTACCATGATTCCCTGCTCGGTTTCAAATAAATAAATTTTATAAATGAGAAAAATGCATGCAAACATAGTTTATTTTTGCTCTGTGGTATCCACCTCCTATTTAATTTTAACCATATGTTTTGTTTACATGGATTATAATCATCATTTTAATTGAATATCTTGGCATGAGATTTCCCTGTTGGCAATTACCATTCAGCCTATAACTTTAACATTAAGATTGTTAAAGCAAGTCAGTTAAAATTTATTGTGCCTTTTATTTGCAAACTGTTATGCTAAGCTATTTGATGAGATAATCAGAGGGAAGAATAGCCAATCCTGTACTTTAAGAAATTTAAATACATTTATACATACGAAACATACCCAAAGTAGACAATTCATTCAGTGTTAATCTAGATAGAGTGCACAGAGAGCAACCATATACTTTTGAATATATTTCAATATCCCTGAAGGTCACATGATCCTAGACCTTATTCCTTGATCATAAATGATATAATGCAAACTGTCTAAACCTAGATTTGAGAGCCCACAATGTACCTCTCTCTCAAGTCCTCAATTACAGTGGTCCATTGAGTTTTTGAACAATGGTTCCATAGACAATAAATGATATGCATATAGTAGGGTCAGATAAGGAAAATTTCAAGAAGAAACAATATAAGGACTAGTTTTGCTGACTGTAACAAGGACTAGCTTTGCAGACTATAAAGGGAAACACAATTTTTGGTACAGTTAATTCATTGATTTTCAGCCTTACTTTCTCACCTAAAAGCTGAGGAGTCTGATTATGTAATGTCCCAAGCAAGAGTCTTCAAAGACAAACTGAGATGTATATACTCCTGTGAATATTTAAAATCTCTCTAGGAGATATACACACATAAATAATCTTTAGGAAATTATTTTTCAGATATCCAGCTTCCTACTTCAAAAAACCTATGGTCTCTTGGCTCTGCTTTCCAATATTTCTTTTTACTGTGACCTGTCTGTTCTCACTCTGCAAAATTAAGACAAATTTTCTGTCTTGAATCACATTACAGAGCCATCCTAGCCATATCTTGCATCTGATTGAGGGTCTAGTAAGAGCAAAACAAGGCATATTGAGGGGGTCAGTGCCTTATTTCAGCCCCAATATAAACTCTTAGCAAATTTCCTGTTGAACCTACCTAGTATTCTATTATAGAAATTCAGAGGAAGTGAGATGAATCATGGAAGCATGCATTAACAGGCTTTTAAGAAATAAAAACACATTTTTCTGACATAAAGTTTGCTTTGACTGATTGACTTTATGAATTAGCTTTTCTAATTAGATTACAGTGGTCGTTGTCTATAAAAAGAAAATTCACAGTTCTAAGATTTGATGAAAATATATTTGAAGCACATAAAAATGTACATTATGCTTTATGAAAAATATACAGTTATGATAAAATATTTAGATTTCAATTCAAAATGTGCAATGGCTACATATTTTCCCAGGATTATTTTAAGGGGTGCAGAAGCAAAAAGGTTTGAAAACCATCCAGTTCCTTCTAATATGAATGCAACTATTATTGTATCAGGCAGAGAGGGAGTGGATAAGAACATACTAATATCTTTTATGTTAAAGAGAGGAAACAGAAATGTAGCAAACATTTTAACCTTAAGACTCTGCTTTACCTCTCTCTCAATGCATGTGATCCTTTTCAAGTGTAGGAACCACTGTGAATTATCCATTTCCTGGGTGTCTTTATGTTTTATATATTTATATTTTTCCCCTACAAAAGCATTAAAACTAGCATTTTCAGGTGAGCATCCCAGCAAGCACAGGCAGACAGTTATAGTTCAGAAGGCAAGGCTAGGTCACTTATGATCTATAATCAAGTATATCAAAAATAATAATCAGACAGAAACCTTCCTTTGGGGAGAGGGGAAATGTTTCAAAAAGTTTCTGTGAAACAAGACCACACTAATCCACCTATTAACACCCAATCTAAAAGCATCCTCTTCTTTCTTTCTGAAATGTATTGATGTTCTTTCAGTGACGTAGACTTAGAGTAGCAGTGATTATATAGAATTTCTCTTTGAAAGATTTTGAACTATGCCACACAGGCTGTGTTAATAATGAAGCTGTAGCTACTGAGGTGAACTCATCTAACTTATACAAGAGCCTTAATGTAAACAGCCTACCAAGAGAGATACACAGACATGAAAATATTTGCAGGGGAATTTATTACATTCTCTATGGGAAAACAGATTAAAGTGGAGGAAAATGTACATAAGCCTTTCAACAGTGAAAAATATCAACTAAAAGACAAAGCTGTCAAAAACCATATTCCCAAGAAGCTGGGGGATGATTTCAGGTTCCCAGAGCTGCAAAGTGAATCAAATAAATTTCATTTTGTTATTTAGTTGCTGAGAATGAAGTCTTTCTAGAAGAGCAGGAAATATTTCCTTCCCCATGTTTTATTTATTTGAGGCAGGTGTTGGGAAACAATGAAATTTGGAGCCTAGTTGAGGATAATAGATTTTATTAACCACAAATTTATTTGCATATACCAGCATAACAGACCCACAAGGGAAATTAGTGAACTAGAAAAGCTTGAACAAAAGAAGCATGTGTATAGACCGCATGGCCTTGAGATGGTTCATTTCCAGGTATGATACTCAGCTTTATCGTTATTAACTTTCTTGCTAATATAATGATTCAATTTAATTCTGAATTTTCAAGTGAGATGGATAATTTAACTGAGCTGCTTATTGCTGTCACTACTCTGAAAGACAGCCTCCTGCTTGTGGTGATCAATTTGGCTACATTTTCTTAAATTCACATTTTCATGTAACATCTGATACTAAGACATGTCTGTACCAGTTTGATCATTCCAGGACAATAGACAATATTTCAATGCCTAAGTAAAACAGATTTAATTGCTAAACAAGATTTCAAGGAACTGAACTTCATTTTAATCAGAAACAAGCTGCAAGACAATTTTCAATTACAGCAAGCTTTTTATTTTTCTCCAGCTGTGTGTCCCTGCTGATTCCTGAAATTACATGTAAGTTGTCCCAGATTTTGAAGTAGTGTACCTACTGAGGTTTTTCTTTTGTCAGTTGATGAAGTATCTGTGATTAGAACCTAAATAAATTGGCATTTATAAGATGTATTACCCCACCCTGTATATTTCAGGACATGATGATTGAGCATGAAGAAGGTCTGCGCTATCCCCTAGTGACAGGAGTGTTCCTAATTAGGCTGCTGGTGTTACAAGTACTCACCTCTTCCGCAGGAACATCAAAAGATAATGTGGGAACTAGCCCTTGAAAAAGTAATCTGTTGGGTATTAGACAATCAGGTCAATAATGCATTGTATTTTCAAAGTTCTACAAAGTTGCAGCTTTGAGAGAAGTTTGCTGTGTGAGACCCAGAGTTTATTAATTATTATCATCTTACTACAAAGCCTGACTCTAGGGGAAGTTGAAACAGATGTCCTTAATTTTGGAGGGTCAAAAGAAAATCTGGCTTTTAAGAGAAATCAAGGATAGCATCATTTAAAGATAGAGAAGAACAATGCTAATGGAACACAGAAAAGAAAAAAATGTTTTATTTCAACTTGCAGGATTTATTTGTCTTCCTTACTAACCTAATTACCATTACTGTTACTAATTACTATTTTTTCTGTTGCATCTTCTTTGACCCTTTATTTGTTCAATAGTCACTCACCAAATATGTAACTGACAGCTCTGATATGAAAATTTTTACTGCTTTTGCTAAGTACTGCTTCACACAAAGATATTTATAAAGATATAGGGGGATTGCAATAAAAGATGAGATCAAGAATACCAGACAGGGCTTCCCTGGTGGCGCAGTGGTTGAGAGTCCGCCTGCCGATGCAGGGGACACGGGTTCGTGCCCTGGTCTGGGAAGATCCCACATGCCACGGAGTGGCTGGGCCCGTGAGCCATGGCCGCTGGGCCTGCGCGTCTGGAGCCTGTGCTCCACAATGGGAGAGGCCACAACAGTGAGAGGCCCGCGTACCGCAAAAACAAAACAAAACAAAAACAAACAAACAAACAAACAAAATACCAGAAAAAAGGTAAGAAAGATTTCAAGTAGAAGAGAAAAATGATATCAGATCACCCCAAGTCAAATTTGTATAATTTTATGAACAGATGTAAGGGGGTAGCTTATCCTAGAAATGAGAGAATAATATAAAGGCACAAAAGAAAAAAGAAATCAGCAACTGGATCTCAGGATTATAAGTAATAACTTGTCTCCCTAGATCTTTTCAAGTAATCTCAGTTATTTTAGACTGGTAAAGATAGGTCAATGTAAAATTGTGAAAGACTATTCTCTTGGCAATGAAAGCAGTTGGAAAGCCTTAACGAGAGCACTGCATTAAAAAAAATAATAATAAAGGTTTGAGAAAATTAATGAGATGGAATATTTGAATATGTTTACAAGAGTGAGAAAGTGGGGGCAAGAAAATCACTTGAGGGAATTTTGCTAAAATTAGAGATATTTAATGGCTGAGGTGGGCGTAGACTCTAAGACTTACTCGCTGCTGGAGGTGTTGACTGTGAGACTTGAAGATAAGCTTTGAAAATTGGAAAATGTGTAAAGAAATAATGACCTGGAAAGATATGTTGATGGGTTGGGAAACAATGTGAGTTAAATGAAATTAAATTTTAAAATTGGCTTAAACTTAAAAATCCAATAGTATTATTTCCTTTGTAATAAACTGCTTTGACTGAACATTGTGATTTGGGGCTTCAATAAAAAGCATACAAACATTTATGTTTCTTTCACAAGTTATAAATTTGGAGATGCAAAAAACAGTAACTATTTTTCCCATGACCTTTCTCTATCAAGTTTCTCTACCCATTAACACAACATCATCACTGACAGCAATGACAATTTAAGAGATACCTATAAGAACATCGATAGAAAGATTGTGTGAAGATTTACACCTTTTCTAAAGAGGATTTCGTTACACTGAAGTCAGCTCAACTAATTTTGCAGAAATGCTCATCATGTCTGTGAATTTTAATTTATGGCAAAATTTCTGATCTTCAAAGTGACCACTGATCCTCTTGTACAACTGCTGTGTTGTATAACTTTATTCTCATTTCCATGTAACTCTGAATCCTATTCCTTTTTTTTTTTTTTTTTTGCGTTACGCGGGCCTCTCACTGTTGTGGCCTTTCCCGTTGCGGAAAACAGGCTCCGGATGCACAGGCTCAGCAGCCATGTCTCATGGGCCCAGCCGCTCTGCAGCATGTGGGATCTTCCCAGACCGGGGCACAAATCTGTGTCCCCTGCATCAGCAGGCAGATTCTCAACCACTGCGCCACCAGGGAAGCGCCCCTATTCCTTTTTAATTGCTAACTTGTGACATATAGTTTCATATCTCACTATCTATTGAATGTCTATTTCTTAATAACCATTTCTCATTTCATTTGATAATCTTATGGATTTAGGCACACAATCATATCACATATATATGTGGGTATGTGTGCAGGTAAAATCCTAGTGGGATGACACAGGAAAGAGT
>NW_006774670.1:211407-250810 GCF_000442215.2 Lipotes vexillifer
AAGAAAGGGAAGAAATCACTGACCACCTGCCACACAGTAGAATATTTCCATTTAGCAGAATACCTATTAATATATCTTTTTTCCTTGTAGCCCAGTTAGTTCCTCCTTGTCTCCCTAGATCTTTTCAAGTAATCTCGGTTATTGTGAATTAGTTCAGCTCACAGGCAAATTTAAACTGAATGTAAAACCTAAAATTTACTATAAATAATTATTTTAACTTATAATTAATAATACTTTAATTTAAAACATAATATAAACTGTGATTTGTACAATAGTGCTCATGGATATTTTATTTTAAAAACATTGCCCTTTGACATTACATGACTCTCATTTCTTTATTCTATACTAAACCACTAAATATTTAATATATATTTAGATATTCATGTTTCCCCTGTTTAAAAAAAAAATTCAACTGAATAAATTTGAAGATCAAATTGACTTTATTCAACAATCCATGAATCAGGCAGCATCGCATCTAGTAAAGAGAAAGGCCCTGGAAGCAACTATACAAAATGGAAGGTTTTTATAGAAAAGGGGCTGGACAAAGAGGTTACTAGTGAAAGAAAAGGGAAGATTGTTGAACCAAGGTCGCCTTCCCTTAGGGGAAAGGGCAGGGGGTCTTATCATGCAGATTACCTCACCATGGATGACTGGGAAATTCCAGAGTGATTTATTTAAAATTTCACTCATGAGAGAGGCAGAAACTGCAATTAGGTTATGTACTAAGTCTTCGTGATATTTCCCACAAGTGGCTTCATTTTGTGCTGCTTATTTCATTTTTAATACCTCAGATTTAAAACCAACAAAAAATAATTTAATACTTTAATAAAATAAATGTATTTTAACTAGGGTACAGAGATTTTTATTCAAAATGTTTTCTTCCTTCATTACTTTCTACTTTCTATGAATCTATCAATTAGGTATTTTACATTTGTATAATATATACATAGAAAAGTAAATCTTTGTGTATCTATGGTGCATGTATGTAATAAATCTCACAAGAAATAGCTTTACCTTGAAGTGAATATCAATTTACTATATTTTAGAAGTTCGTATTTCACTGATATACTTACTCTGTTAGGTAATATTTTAATAATGCATTTTAATAACTAATTCTAGTTATAACTTTCAGTATAACACTTATTGTTGGCATTAAAATTTTTTCTTATTGGAGAAAAGGTGAATCATGAAAAGCTTAAATTGTAAATTAACTTCCATTAGGTCACAGTGCTTTGTGATATACTCAATAAATATTAGATTGTTGGTACTTAATTTGTATTATTCCTACTGATGCCAAAATCTCAGCCTCTGTGCACATGTGCCGACTGAATCTCAGAGACAGAGTTTTGGGTGAAGTGAAAAAGAATAGCTTTATTGCTTTACCAGGCAAAGGGGGACACAACAGACTTGTGGCCCTCAAAACTGTGTGTCCCAACCTGGGAGCATTTGGTGAGCAGTTTTATATCAGTGGTTCAAGGGCAGCGTTAATGATGAGATTAGGGGTGTGCAGGGTCTGCACTCCTTTAATCTAGCCTCAGGTGGTGTCTTGAAGAGCTTCTCTGGTTCCTTTAATATGGAATAAAGAATGCTAACATCTTCCATTTGTTGGGGGTTTTAGTTCTGTAAAGAGCTCAAAGATATTATTATGTGTATCCCTTGAGGTGGAACCAGGAGCTGCCCCAAGACTGCACTATTGTTTCCTGGCTGCTCCTCCTTTTTCTCTGCATTCCCTCCCTTCCCGGATTAGCAACTGTTTGTATTTGCCCTTTGGAACTCAGGGAAGGTCATAAAGGCTGGAGTCTATTCCCTACAAGCAAGAAACTTGAGACACAGAAAGGCTTCCATGCCCAGGAACCCCAAAGGTCCTGCTCGGTTTCACTATCAGAAATGTAAAATTTAAAAAAATAACCTATGATATATTAATGAAAATATTATTATAATGGGATTATGTTTTCAATAAGCAAAAGCAAATAACTAATTTTAGTGTTTTGAATACAGGTCTCCTATATCAGTCAGTTGTCATTGTTGTATGCAAGAAAAACTAAGCCTGGTTAGCTTAAGATGGGAATTAATTTATTGGAAAGATAATGGCTAGCTTGAAAATTCACAGGCTTGAAAAATAGGGACTAAGAGAGAGTTGGCTGCAGTAAAAGAAAGAGGAGGTCAAGTCAGAGTAAGTCCTCTGCATATAGCACAGTTACCACTAATTATTCTCCATTTCATTCCAAAAGAGAGCCTTCTACAATGGCCAGGTGATTTCTGTATTGTTCCTGAGTATTTCAGCTGAGACAGGAGAGAAGGGGGCAGGGCACAACCTTTAAAAGAATGACATAGCCGTTGGGGACATAAACTGGTTAGAACCTATTAGGCCTAAAATGGCAGCAAGATTTGACTTCCAGTAGACCTTGAGCCACACACTCTCATTGTAATACATTAGCATGCTAAATGACACACCCACAAGTGCCATGACAGGTCTGAGGCTGACCACAAAAGGCCAAAAAGTGGGTGGTGACCCAATTCCTGGAAATCCCCATCCCTTCCCTGAAATAGTTGGATTAATCCTCCAACTCGTTAACCTATGAAATTACCCAGCCCATAAAAACTAACCACCCCATGTTTTGGGGCTGCTCTCGCCTTCTGAGACAGACTGCATTCTGGTTATGGAATGTGTGTCTCTCTCAATAAACCTGCTCTCCCTTTACTATGACCCACTCCTGAATTCTTTCCTGTGTGAGGCCAAGAACCCTTACTTGGTGGCCCTGTCCCAGGAACTGACATGAGTCCTGGGACATGACCATCCTCTCCTGCAACATCTTTACAAAGGAAGAGAAAGAAGGTGGTCCTCTCCCCCTCCTCACTTTTCCTTTGATTATAAACATGTAGTCCACTTAGTTCACATCACAGAGCCCTTTTGCCTGCCCACTTGTATCCTCCACAAGCATCCTATATTAATAAATCTACATCTTTTTTTTTTTTTAACATCTTTATTGGGGTATAATTGCTTTACAATGGTGTGTTAGTTTCTGCTTTATAACAGAGTGAGTCAGTTATACATATATATATGTTCCCATATCTCTTCCCTCTTTGTCTCCCTCCCTCCCACCCTCCCTATCCCACCCCTCCAGACAGCCACAAAGAACCGAGCCGGTTTCCCTGTGCCATGCGGCTGCTTCCCACTGGCTATCTACCTTACGTTTGTTAGTATATATATGTCCATGTCTCTTTCTCGCCCTAACACACCTCACCCTTCCCCCTCCTCATATCCTCAATAAATCTACAACTTTAAAAAATTTTTTTTAAAAATTTTCTTGAAGTATAATTGATTTACAACGTTGTGTTAATTTCTGTAATATAGAAAAGTGATTCAGTTATACATATATATATTCTTTTTCATATTCTTTTTCATTATGGTTTATCACAGGATATTGAATATAGTTCCACATGTTATACAGTAGGACCTTGTTGTTTATCCATCCTACATAAAATAATATGCATCTGCTAATCCCAATCTCCCAGTCCTTCCCTCTCCCACCCCCTTCCCCTTGGCAACCACAAATATGTTCTAGATATTTGTGAGTCTGTATCTGTTTCGTAGGTATGTTCATTTGTGTCGTATTTTAGATTCCACATATAAGTGATATCATATGGTATCTGTCTTCCTCTTTCTGACTTACTTCACTTAGTGTAATAATTTCTAGGTCCACCCATGTTGCTGCCAATGGCATTATTTCATTTCTTATTTTTTTTAATGGCTGAGTAATATTCCATTGTATATATATACCACATCTTCTTTATCCATTCATCTGTTGATGGACATTTAGGTTGTTTCCATGTTTTGGCTATTGTGAATAGTGCTGCTATGAACATAGGGGTGCATGTATCTTTTTGAATTATTATTTTGTCTGGATATATGCCAAGGAGTGGGATTTCTGGGTCATATGGCAACTCTATTTTAAGTTTTTTGAGGAACCTGTATACTGTTTTCCATAGTGGCTTCACCAATTTACATTCCTACCAAGAGCGTAGGAGGGTTCCCTTTTCTCCACACCCTTTCCAGCATTTATTGTTTGTGGACTTCTTAATGATGACCGTTCTGACCAGTGTGAATCTTGTAGTTTTGAATAGATCTACTTCTTACCTATCACTTTGCCTTTCATTAAATTCCTTCTGTGCCAAGACATAAAGAACATGAGCTTCATTAAGTCCTGAGATGAGTTGTGTGGTTTCAGATGGAAGATTGTGTATTTGAGCCCCATCTGAGGTGTGGCATCAGAACCACTGCCTCAATATTCATAGTACCTAACAGGAGCATCTTATTGTTCAAGCCTAGAACAGAGCCCTGTGACCAGGCTAATCAATGAGAGGAAATAATGATCATCTTCCATTTGAACTATTTAGTCTAGGAAGAATACTAAATCTGAAAAACGATGCCTAGTTGTTTACAGGAATGTTAGATAATGGGGCACTGATGAGTGCAAAGAAGATGAGTATAATTAAGAAAAAAGAAAAGGAATGTTACTTCAGCTAACTGGAACACTGATTATTAAAAGGGTGTGAAAAGACTTCTGGTTTCAGCTCCACCATGTGAAGAGTTTATTGGTCATTTCTTCCATCTTTACAACAAATAAAAGATGAACAAACTCAGAATCAATAACTTTTTTAACCCACAGGGAAAGATGCCACCTCAAAATCTGAAAAGATGAGTGAATTCAGACAGTCACAAATGAGATCTGCTTACCAGGATAAGCTGCTATAGCCATAAACTGGTAGGAACAAATAAATGGTAATCTTAATGAATTGCTAGAGGCTAAGTGTGGATTAATATGAGAGTGAGAAACTTCTGGGGATCAGGTCTTACAGAGCCTCACATACTTTTGTGGGTTTTAAGATCAGAAATCCCACCTATTTCTCACAGTGAAGAGCCTAGAAAGATCAACTCTTGGTTCTCACAGTGGGAGAGGAAGAGTGAAATTGTGAAATGAATCCATGAGCATTCTCTATAACAAAGTCCTGCTCTCCTGAAATACAATTTACTAGAGATTACCCCACTTGTGGGAAGGGTATTTTTCATACTCCAGCCCCACCCAGACGCAGACTCACTTTCTCACTTAAAGAGGTGAGGGGGAGAATGGAAGCTAAGAAACAGTTGTGAAGTTCACATCTCGGGGACCCAGGCCCGTTATGATACTGATATTCATCATAACATTAGAGAAGTTTTCTATTTCCCCACACCTTACCACTAAACTAAGAGGGCTCTGTTATAATACCAGTGAATTACAACAGAAATAGCTGCAAGATGCAACATCTCTCAGAAGAGTAGTAAATAGGGAAGCATAAAGTCAACACAAACAAGGACACTAGAGGAAATTGAAACCTCTGTAACCTACAGCTATATCAACCATTAAGTACACTGGAACTTCCATTCATATCAATATGCAACTACACACTAACTACTTATTTACCTCCTGAGATATTGCAATTTGTAATAAGAAATTATATATATATATATATATATATATATATATATATATATATATTTTTTCTTTTTGGTCTTTGCCTCCATTTCTGGCACAGAGCTCTACACTCTTGGACTTTCCAAAGTAATAAGAGCAGTGGAAGCACCTCTGTTTTATAATATTTGGTTTTTTGTCATCCTTTCCTGAAATAGATCCAGAGTCACAAAGATGAAATGGGTGTCATAACAAGCCACTTTCAACCACACCTGAGTTTATGTTAATGGGATGACTTTTGGAAAGCCCTAAAAAGATGGGGACTGGTTGCCAGGGGAACCAATCAATATTAGAGTGTTGGAACTTTCAGTCTCACTGCTTGACCTCAGGGAAGGGGGAAGGAGCAGGAGGTTGAATCAATCACCAATGACCAGTAAATTAACCAGTCATGCCTATGCAATGAAGCCTCCATAAAATCCCAAAAGGACCAGTTTCAGAGGGCTTCCAGGTTGGTGAACACATGGAGATGAAGAGAGTATGGCTGCCTGGAAAGCTCATGAAAGCTGTTTAATCCTTCCCCTACAACACGCCCTATGTAGCTCTTCATCTGACTGCTATTTTGTAGCCTCTAATAGAGCTTCATAATACCCTAGTAGTCTAGTAAGTAAATTGTTTTCCTGAGTTCTGTGAGCCACTGTAGAAATTTAATCAAACCCAAGAGAGGCCCATGGGAACCTCCAGTCTATCAGAAGCACAGGTAACAACCTGCATTTGTGATTGGTGTCTACAGTGTGGGGTGGGGGTGGGGGATGTCAATGAGAAAAATCAGTAGTCAATCTAAGAAAGAAATGGGAAATTGTATGCGAGCCAACATGCAGATTATAACCTGGGGACAGTGTTTCAGAAAGCTCTAAGGACTGTTCCACTCATTAGAGATCAAAGCAGTTATATAAGCTTTTGAGACAAAGGGTTATACATCAAATGACGTATTGTTGATCGTTTACACAATCCAGATCTAAACATACAAAGTGAGTAGTGGGTCATGGGTCATCCTGGCCCCTTACAAGATTAAGAAGGAATGTTATCTCCTAAGGAGGTCTAATTAAGGCAGATGCACAGTACACTCTAAAGGGAAGGGAGTAGGCCAAAATGGGCAAAGAAAAATTTTGTGTTTAAATTTTTCCATAAAATATAAATTTTATTTCATCAGGGGCAATCTTGTAAGGCTGAGTCCTTAACCTCCAGGTAGACAGTGTCAGAATTGAGTTAAATTGTATGACATCGATCTGGTGTCACAGATTAGCTTAATGTGTGAAAAACTTACACATCTGGTGTCAGAAGTGAAGCAGTTGTTGTAGAGTAGTATTGACAGTGGAGGAGACACATAAGAGTATGTATTTTTCTTTTTTTTTTTTTTCCTTTGTGACCCATTTTATTTTTAATACTAATAATATTAATGATAGGAACACTAATAATAAATTAATAAATTGCACTAATAATACAAATACCATTACCACTGTTAATACTATGTACTTTACTACACATATATTATTTTACTACATTTCCAAATCCTAATTATTTTACTACATTTTACTGTTATCAAGGGTGTTGAGACTATGTGTCCATTGTATCTGTATGGTGGGAATACTACATAATGTTTCTCTACTGCACATCTTTTCCCAAATCTGATTTTAGTGATGTCATATTGATAACCTGAAATTGGCCACCTTAGGACTATTTTAAACCACAGAAATAGGTGAATGCTACAAATCAGTGCATTTATTCCCCCACATAGTTGGTTGCTAAACATTTACCCGTAGCACTGCCAAGGGTCATGAGTATTCGAATAGAAGTCACTAGAAAATTGTTCCTAAATAATTTAGGTTATATGAGGAAACCTCTAGTTTATGTTACACTCATTCAAATGATATAATATGGATTCACTGAATACAAAAAATTAACTGTCCTGGTGATACTTGTGACATTTTGTGAGTATAAACACTTCAAAGTAAGTTCCTAGAGAATTTTAGCTGATATTCAAACTAAGAGGCTTTTAAACATCTCCACGAAATCTGTCTCTCCCTCTCTTTCTTATGTAAGCAACTTAGTATAAGACAAAGGGTGGAAAAAAGATAATAGATTCTAAATTCATATAATATAATACAGTGTGGACCATCTAATGAACCATTATAGTTTCTAGTGGCAGATCCCACTTAAGAAGGACAAAACAGTGAACGGCGATACTAAGCCCACAGGCCAGAGGAAAAATCCAGTCCAGTGTGAGAGGTGTCATTAGTGGGGCACAGCCTGAGAGATGTAAACCAGTCCATGTGATCCCAGACTGCCTGGCTTGGTAATGTGATGCTTGGTAATTCTGCCTTGTGGGTCATTGGTTCAACCTGGCTTACGTTGAGAGTAGATGAAAGCTGCTGGCAGCAGAAGGTGATTTAATGCTTTCAGTGAAACGAAGCAGTTATATCAGCTCAATTCTACATGGACTCCTGTTTTTTTCCCATAACAGTTGGCAGTCGTTAGCACCCTTGTTGACAGTTCACACAGAAAGGCCAAGATCACAGTGGGCCCAGAGATTAAAATCACATCTCACCTTGGTGGTCCTTCCAGGACAGACTGGAAAGGTAAGAAATCTTGTTCTACCACTTGGTCCCATTAGAGAACTTTAATTTCCACCATTATGCTTCTTTCTCAAAGAGCCTGGAGTCAAGAGTTCAAAGGAGCACAGCCATGCCAAATCTCCTGCAGGTATTCAGACATTACTAGAAGAGCTCTACTAGAGCTGTATTTTTCTTTATACCTCCATTACTATTATCCAATACATCATGACTGATTTTCAACAAAAAATTACAAGTAATGCTAAACAAGGAAAAATCACAGTCTGAAGAAACAAAGTAAGCATCAGATTTGGACTCACATATGTTAGATTTTGGAATTATCAGACAGAGATTTTAAAATAACTATGATCAATGTTAAGGGCTATAATGGAAAAAGTAGACAACATATAAGAACAGAGTAATAATGTAAGCAAAGAGACAATTCTAAGTAAAAAATTCAAAAAGAAATGCTAGAAATAAAACATACCTTAACAGAAGTGAAGAATGCCTTTGATGTGCATATTAGTAGACTGGACATAACCAAGGAAAGAATCAATGACCTAAAACTCGTCGGTAGAAACTCCCCAAACTGAAATGCAAAGAGTGAAAAATGAAAATTAACAACAACAAAAACAGCATCCAAGAACTATTGAAAGAATTCAAAAGATGTAACAAACATTTAAGGGTTGCTAGCTCTCTTTTCAACACTGCATTCCTTATTGCTTTAGTGAACAGAATATCCTCTGGGTCCTCCCATTAAAAAGAATAGGCAGATGAGTTTTATTAGTATATTTATTCTAATAATTCCACTTTTCTGAACCTTATCATCCTCTTTTCTACCATCTGCCATGCATTTGTGGCTTATCAATTTCACCATGGAATATTGCTTCTCCAAGATTCTCAAAGTCATCTTAGCAGCATGCTAGCACATTTCCCAGAATTCTCATCAGGGTGTTAAATCCTGTGTTCTGAGAAAGTGCTGCTATATCAAAGAATTTATCCAATTTTAAATTACTTCCCAGCATCCTCCGGAGCCAGTGTCACATGTAGTTTCATAGCTCTAGCCAGAACATTTTGGCTAACTCCTGCAGCTTCTTCATCCCAGAGTCTCTTCTTTATTCAGACTGAGCACTTGCTTATGCACATTCTGTTGTGTTTTGATCTCAGTTATTCCTCTGGTAGTCAGGAGGGCAGGTAGGAATGGGGTAGGGCATGTTTTATTTTAAAATAGGGACTCTGTATTGTCTTTAAATAAGGGGGAACTAACATGGAAGAGTTGGCCACTTTGGTAAATCCAAAGTATTCCTGGGAATCTAAGGATTCATGATTTTTTAGTGCATCAATCCTCATGCTCCTAAACCAGCTCATACAATTCTCATTTTCTCTATAAAACACCTAATCTTGGCATAAAAGATTTATTGGGTTTGAGGATTTAAACTTTGACACTCTGCTACCCTCTTAAGGAAATCCTGGGACTGCTTCTTATTTCCTTCTGTCTTCTTGTTAAAGGAGATGATTATCTCTTAATAAGCTATCATTTAGTTAGTCCCTCTAGCTTTCATATTTTGCCATAAACTGGTGATTATTTACCTTCAGCCTTTTACCGTCTTTAAAGAATATGTTGACCTCAGCCATATTTTTACATGGTCCTTATAATCACTAATTCTCTTGTACCTCACAATGTTCTGAGATACTACACCTGACAATTCATATACTTACACTGACATCTCAGCCAGTTTCATCCCCAGTCACAACTTTAACATTTGTACCATGACAATACACCTGGAGTGATCTATATTTCACTTACTAACAATGACAGGGTCCCCTTGACAGTCTGCTACAAAATCCTATTTTATAATTTGCTTTCTCAAGTCAGTCGAGACACCAACTTAGTTTGAGTTTTGCAGGAAACAGACTTTTAGATGGAGATTTGCATGCAATAAGTTTATCTGGAGTTACCCTTGGGAACAGTACCTCTAAGAGTGAAGGAAACATATGTTGCTAGGATAAGCTGAGCTGTGATGCATCTGCAACAGAGGATTTAGCCAATCCTACAGGTAGATGTGGAGCAGGGATGACCTTTCAGAATTAGATGCTAATATACGTAAGAAGTCAGGTTTTATGATGCACCCTGCTGACCAGTTATTGTATGAGGAAGTATTCATAATATTAACGGCCAAAGACACAACAGTCAACTTTATTCTCCATTATTAACAGTCTCCATTTTTCTTAAGTTTAGAAAAATAAAAGAAAATCAAGTCCCGACTTGTAGTGTTTTCAGACTTCTGTAGTGTGTGTATATATATATATATATATATATATATATATATATATATATATATGGCTGATTTTAAACTTTGATGTAATGGGGCCTACCACAGAGTTGGGAAGAGATGTATAGTAACATGCACTTACAGAAATGCAAGAGATATAAAGACAATAGCACAAATAAGAGGAAAATGAAATGTAGTAAAATAGTTGGGACATGATGACTTTTAAGTATTTAAAACACTTTAAGAATATAATTTAACTGTAACTACATAATTTAATTTTTAAACATAACTGTCAAAAAATAGATCACAAATTTTCTGAATATTTACAAATTGTCCCTTACAAGCTACCACAAGCTGGTTTGAACAAACTACTACCTCCCACCATTAGGCTCAATGAATATATGACCCATATTAAACTTAAATGTAACATATTAATTAGCATTTTTCTCAGTTGGCCGCTTGTTTTGGAAAACTAACACACTATAAAGCCATGCTAAATGCACCTTTTGCATTTCTCTATGTAACTGAGTTCCTAAGGTTTTCCTCTAGAACAGAGACACCTGGAAGGGAGTCTGGTATGAACACTAAAACTTTTGTCCAAAAGTTGCATGTTTTATTGCCTTCTCTTCCTATTTCAAGGGGACATTCAGGATTATTCTAACTTTTTAGCTTTATACTCTTCCATTTATATCATAGCAGTAGAGGAGACCACTTGCAGCCTGTGGGTCAGAGAAAAAGGCAGCCAGAGATGAGGCCTGAGAACTGGGAGTGAACAACAGGTGTTAGTCCTCTTGTCTGACATTATAAGAGCTCACGTTAATTAAGCAACTATCAAGAATTACACAAAGCATGTTACATGCATTATCACAATAAATGTTATTATTACCCACATTTATTTATGAGGGAATAGAGGCACCTAAATATTAAGCAAATTGTCCAAAGACACACAGTTCTTACTGAGCAGTGGAACCAAGATTAAGACCAAGTTTTATAAGTTCAGAAGCTTACCAATTTCATGTGTTAACTACTTTAATTAAACACACCATTTGTGTAGGTCTTAATCATGAAAATAAATGTATTTTTAAAAATTCATGTGGCATGATTAACAGCAGCATCGAGTTCAGTGTTATGCTTTAAATAGAAGCCATTATTAGTGTAATATAGCTGCCTTAACGTATGGTTTATAAAAATAATAGCAAATACAGTGATCATTTGTGCTTCTGAGTATTTACAAATAAGGCAAACAGAATAGGTAACATTTCTACATCTGCTATCATGGAAACTAAAGAGAAAACACCAAAGGCAGGACTAGTAAGCTATTTACTAACCAGTGTCTGGGACATTTTAAACAGGTAGCTTAAATAAATCCTAGTTGATTCAGTAGTAGACAATGTTTTTGAAAAGTTGGATCAATATCATTGTTGATTTGCTCAATTGTGTAAATTGTAGTGATTAATCTTATTTAAAAAAATGTATTGGGGCAGGTAGAACAGAGGGGCATACAGCTTATGAAGGTGAATAATACAGACAACATTCTCTAATAAGGAATTGTTAAGAATTCCTTATTAGAATTGTTGAGAATTGTTAAGAATTTATTTTTCCCTTGATAGTGTATTTATGAAAATATTTTCAGATACTCATAGAAATGTAAACTTTAATTTAAAAAGCAATATATTATCCTTCTGCACATAAAGCATCAAACATTTCACCATAGTGACTAATCAATGTGGTGAAGACTTTTGAAACAAGTTAGTAAATAAATTAAATTTATACACCCTCAGGAAAAAAAAAATTACCTCAGATTCAAATTTCTAAGAACTCTGTTGAAGATAATTAGATATAGGTGAGTACAGAATATTAAATAGCACATAAAGGTTTTTTAAAGAGAACACTGATATTTTATCCTTTGTTATATCATCTATATCATCTATTTATCCATCAAATACATAGTGCTATCAATTTATCAAATGCAAATACACGTCATCAACAATTGTCATTACCTCAAATACATAAATAAATGTTCATATAATATATACTTTTTTATATACGTTCAGGTACCTGTTCACATATCCATTTTAGAATTATTCATAATTTTCTTATTAAAAGTAGATTTTGTGTGAGTACTGTAAGGTGAATGACCCTCTGAGTTCTCATCCCACCCAT
This sequence comes from Lipotes vexillifer, assembly GCF_000442215.2. Lineage (NCBI taxonomy): Eukaryota > Metazoa > Chordata > Mammalia > Artiodactyla > Lipotidae > Lipotes > Lipotes vexillifer. Next base: position 223,903 of record NW_006774670.1, read on the forward strand.
AGCTCCCTTTTGTGTCAAGTGCCCAGACATAGTTCCATGTATATAGGTTGCCATGCCTTGGGTCTGATGACCAGAAGGACTTCCTCAGACCTGATTGTGCTACAGATTGTCGACTGACCAAAAGTTACATTGAATATAAGGGAGGCCAGTGGCTTTATGAGGAAGACTGATTTAGACACTCTGTTAGCCTACCCAATCAAATTCCTTTTGGGGACTTAGTTAACATGGGATAGATAAGGGATTTTTTTTTTTTTTTTTTTTGTGGTACGCGGGCCTCTCACTGTTGTGGCCTCTCCAGCTGCGGAACACAGGCTCTGGACGCGCAGGCTCAGCGGCCATGGCTCACGGGCCCAGCCGCTCCACGTCATGTGGGATATTCCTGGACGGGGGCACAAACCCGTGTCCCCGGCATCGGCAGGCGGACTCTCAACCACTGCGCCACCAGGGAAGCCCGACAAGGGATTTTTGCAGGCAGTTGAGTGGAGCAAAATCCAAGTGATACATAGAGAAAGTATTCAGAATAATCCATTTCACAGTAAAAACCAAGAATAAAGAGAAGTGTAAGGGTAAAGGTAAAATAGAAAAAAGAAAGTAGAAATATGAGAACCAGATGCAGTGGACACCACAGCAACCAATTTGCATGACTTGAGTCATGAATTATTTTGGTGATGTTAAACCTGATATGCTATCATACATGACATTTCACTTGACCTTGGTGCTTTCATTTTATTTGTTAAAGCATTTTATTTCTCTTATGCACAGTTGTACAGTAAAATGCCCACACCAGTAGAGATAAGCTAAACATATTACTGTTGCTTCTTACCTGAGTCAAGCTAGTACAATGCGAATGTACATACATAAAAATGTTTGTATATATGTATACAAAAATTTACTAAGCAATTTACATCTTTCTTCTCCTTTCATCTTAGAATGATTATATGTTCCTTGTTCTTTCTGTTTTTGGAAAGAACTTCAAAAGCTCTTTTGAGAAGTTACAGAGAACCCAATTTTTAAAATGTTCACAAAGGAAGTGGCAGGCAGTTATAAGTTTCTCATCACCAGATAGTTATATTCGCAGAAAAAAAGTGTAGAAATTTACATCCATACTATGCACTGATAATAGAATTTCTTTCTACCATTCTAAGGCACTTCAGCTATCTTTGAAGCATAGGGAAAAAATGTGATTTCTAGAAATAAAAGGAGTAAAATTTGCTTGTATCTCTATTGGATTCATTAAAAATTACCACACAATTAGTATAATTTAGTAAACTGTGTCTTTGTGGAATACAGACTGATTCAAATATTTTTGTGCAAAATGTTCTTTGCAGTATGAATGTATTCAACCAAATTTGTGTGGGTAAGCTTTTCTAAATTTCAAAAATTCTAATTTTATGACTATATTACAAAGCAGCACTCTGTTGATGTTTTTGTATTTATCTATCATCTTACATCAATTGGTTTTCCAGAAGGATTTTCTAAAGCCAGGAAAAATGGTAGTCAAATCAATGTGAACATATTAACAAAACTTCAAATGCATTCTACATGCTCTATTAACCATTATTCAATTATTTTACTCATTTGAAAATACGTTTTACTCATCATTTTGTCTCAGATAAAATTTCTTCTTTCAAACAGTGTTATACTGTTCCTTATAATTGCCCCTGGGGATTATAATCAAAGGGAGATATGAGAAATGCAGCATGCTTTGGAACCATCCACGCATTCAGTGTTCAGTCTACTGAATAAGGAACACTGAACAGATATGCAATTAAACACAATAACAGCTGTGCTCATGAAATAGGAAGAAGATTAAAAAGTAATCCTGTATACTCATTTAATTTTTTAGATCAAATATGAATGTAATTAGAATACTGTGATGTAACTTAATTTTAAATAAACTTGAAATTTGACATTAATCTAACCCCTTAAAGATAAATTTATAGAAATCAAAGACAACCTTGAATATTTGAGGATTTGTTCTACATAGCTTTGAATATCTTTTCAGTAATTCATTTCTTTTTCATTTGCTCAATATTTTAATACTTACCTAATCCATTACTGGAAAACATTATACTAACTTTTGGGGTGAAAAAAAACAAGAGAGGAATAGACATGCCCTATGAAATCAAGTAAATCCATTAGAGCCAAAAATGCTATAAAGAAAGGCTACAAAAATGGACATGACTTTCAATATTTGTTTTGTTAATGTTTTATAGTTTAGTACTTAATTAATTCAATGATTGTATGTTTATGTTTTATCTCTAGATTTAATATCTTGTGACATGTTACATTTGGGGTGCCAGATGAAAATGTATATTTGAGTATTAGCAATAATTATTTTGAATAGAAAGAGTGCTTCTTGCCAGCCCTATATGAGTAATTTAATTTCTCTGACCCTTACTTTTCTCTTCTGTAAAATATAAAAGAGCAACAAATAGGGGTTTTTTAATTTAATTTTATTAATTTTTTTATACAGCAGGTTCTTATTAGTTATCTATTTTATACATATGAGTGTATATATGTCAACCCCAATCTCCAAATTCATCCTGCCACCACCACCACCCCACCCCGCTTTCCCCCCTTGGTGTCCATAAGTTTGTTCTCTATATCTGTGTCTCTGTTACTGCCTTGCAAACCACTTCATCTGTACCATTTTTCTAGATTGCACATATATGGGTTAATATATGATATTTGTTTTTCACTTTCTGACTTACTTCACTCTGTATGACAGTCTCTAGGTTCATCCACGTCTCTACAAATGACCAAATTTCATTCCTTTTCATGGCTGAGTAATATTCATTGTATATATGTACCACATCTTCTTTATCCATTTGTCTGTTGATGGGCAGTTAGGTGGCTTCCATGACCTGGCTATTGTAAATAGTGCTGCAATGAATATTGAGGTGCATGTGTCTTTTTCAATTATGGTTTTCTCTGGGTATAGGCCCAGTAGTGGGATTGCTGGGTCATATGGTAATTCTATTTTTAGTTTTTTAAGGAACCACCTCATTGTTCTCCACAGTGGCTGTATCACTTTAAATTCCCACCAACAGTACAAGAGGGTTCCCATTTCTCTACACCCTCTCCAGCGTTTGATGTTTGTAGATATTCTGAAGATGCCCATTCTAACCGGTTTGAGGTGATAACTCACTGTAGTTTTCATTTGCATTTCTGTAGTAACTAGTGATGTTGAGCAGCTTTTCATGTGCCTCTTGGCCATCTATATGTCTTCTTTGCAGAGATGTCTAGTTAGGTCTTCTGCCCATTTTTTGATTGGGTTGTATGTTTTCATAATATTGAGCTGTTTATATATTTTGGAGATTAATCCTTTGTCCGCTGATTTGTTGGCAAATATTTTCTCCCATTCTAAGGGTTCTCTTTTCATCTTGTTTATAGTTTCCTTTGCTGTGCAAAAGCATTTAAGTTTCATTAGGTCCCTTTTTTTTTTTTAATTTTATTTTCATTACTCTAGGAGGTGGGTCAAAAAAGATCTTGCTGTGATTTATGTCCAAGAGTGTTCTTCCTATGTTTTCCTCTAAGAATTTTATAGTGTCTGGTCTTACATTTAGGTCTTTAATCCATTTTGATTTTATTTTTGTGTATGGTGTTAAGGACTGTTCTAATTTCATTCTTTTACATGTAGCTGTCCAGTTTTCCCAGCACCACTTATTGAAGAGGCTGTCTTTTCTCCATTGTATATCCTTGCCTCTTTTGTCATAGATTAGTTGACCATAGGTGCGTGGGTTGCTCTCTGGACTTTCTATCCTGTTCCATTGATCTATATGTCTGTTTTTGTGCCTGTACCATATTGTCTTGATTACTGTAGCTTTGTTGTATAGTCTGAAGTCAGGGAGTCTGATTCCTCCAGCTCCATTTTTTTTCCCTCAAGATTGCTTTGGATATTTGGGGTCTTTTGTGTTTCCATACAAATTTTAAGATCTTTTGTTTTAGTTCTGCAAAAAATGCTATTGGTAATTTGATAGGGATTGCATTGAATCTGTAGATTGTTTTGGATAGTATAGTCATTTTCACAATATTGATTCTTCTAATCCAAGAATACAGTATATCTCTCCATCTGTTTGCATCATCTTTGATTTCTTTCATCAGTGTCTTATAGTTTTCTGAGCACAGGTCTTTTACCTCCTTAAGTAGGTTTATTCCTAGGTATTCTTTTTGTTGCAATCGTGAATGGGATTGTTTACTTAATTTCTCTTTCTGACCTTTCATTGTTTGTTTATAGGAAGACAAGAGATTTCTGTGAATTAATTTTTTGTTCTACAACTGTACCAAATTCATTGATTAGCTCTAGTAATTATCTGGTGGCAACTTTAGGATTCTATATATATAGTATCATGTCATCTGAAAACAGTGACAGTTTTACTTCTTCTTTTCTAATTTGTATTCCCTTTATTTCTTTTTCTTTTTGATTGCCCTGGCTAGAAATTCTAAAACTATGTTGAATAATAGTTGTGGGAGTGGACATCCTTGTCTTTTTCCTGATCACAGAGGACATGCTTTCAGTTTTTCACCATTGAGAGTGCTATTTGCTGTAGGTTTTTTATGGCCTATATTATGTTAAGGTATGTTCCCTCTATGCCCACTTTCTGGAGAGTTTTTATCATAAATGGGTGTTGAATTTTGTCAAAAGCTTTTTCTGCATCTATTGAGATGATCAAATGGGTTATTTATTTTGCGGTACACAGGCCTCTCACTGTTGTGGCCTCTCCCATTGTGGAATACAGGCTCTGGATGCTCAGGCTCAGCAGCCATGGCTCACGGGCCCAGCCACTCCACGGCATGTGGGATCTTCCCAGACCGGGGCACAAACCCTTGTCCCCTGCATGGACAGGCGGACTCTCAACCACTGTGCCACCAGGGAAGCATGATCAAATGGTTTTTATTCTTCAATTTGTTCATATGGTGTGTCACACTGATTGATATGCATATATTGAAGAATCCTTGCATCCCTGGGATAAATTCCACCTCATCATGGTGTATGATCCTTTTAATGTGTTGTTGGATTCTGTTTGCTAGTATTTTGTTGAGGATTTTTGCATCTATATTCATCAGCGATATTGGTCTGTAATTTTCTTTTTTTGTAGTATCTCTGTCTGGGTTTGGTATCAGGGTGATGGTGGCCTTGTAGAATGAGTTTGGGAGTGTTTCTTCCTCTGCAATATTTTGGAAGAGTTCGAGAAGGATGGGTGTTAGCTCTTCTCTAAATGTTTGAAAGAATTCACCCATGAAGCCATCTGGTCCTCGACTTTTGCTTGTTTAAAGATTTTTAATCACACTTTCAATTTCATTACTTGTGATTGGTCTGTTCATATTTTCTATTTCTTCCTGGTTCAGTCTTGGAAGGTTATACCTTTCTAAGAATTTGTCCATTTCTTCCACGTTGTCCATTTTATTCTCATAGAGTTTCTTGTAGTAGTCGCTTATGATACTTTGTATTTCTGCGGTGTCTGTTGTAACTTCTCCTTTTTCATTTCTAATTTTATTAGTTTGAGTCCTTTCCCTCGTTTTCTTGATGAGTCTGGCTAAAGGTTTATCAATTTTGTTTATCTTTCAAAGAACCAGCTTTTAGTTTTATTGATCTTTGCTATTGTTTCCTTAATTTCTTTTTCATTTATTTTTGATCTGATCTTTATGGTTTCCTTCCTTCTGCTAATTTTGGGTTTCTTTTGTTCTTCTATCTCTAATTGCTTTAGGTGTAAGGTTAGTTTGTTTCTTTGAGATATTTCTTGTTTCTTGAGGTAGGATTGCATTGCTATAAACTTCCCCCTTAGAACTGTTTTTGCTGCATCCCATAGGTTTTTGATCATTGTGTTTTCATTGTCATTTGTCTCTAGGTATTTTTTGATTTTGTCTTTGATTTCTTCAGTGATATCTTGGTTATTTAGTAATGTATTGTTTAGCCTCCATCTATCTGTGTTTTTTACATTTATTTCTCTGTAATTTATTTCTAATCTCATAGCATTGTGGTCAGAAAAGATGCTTTATATGATTTCAGTTTTCTTACATTTACGAAGACTTGATGTGTGACCCAAGATATGATATATTCTGAAGAATGTTCCATGTGCACTTTAGAAGAATGTGTAATCTGCTGTTTCAGCTGGAATACCCTATAAATATCAATAAAATCTATCTGGTCTATTGTGTCATTTAAAGCTTGTGTTTCCTTATTAATTTTCTGCCTGTATGACATGTCCATTGGTGTGAGATGTTAAAGTCCCCCTCTTTTATTGTGTTACTGTTGATTTCCTCTTTTATACCTGTTAGCATTTGCCTTATGTATTGAGGTGCTTCTATATTGGGTGCATATATATTTATAATTGTTATATCTTCTTCTTGGATTGATCAGCTGCTCATTATGTAGTGTCCTTCCTTGTTTCTTGTAACATTCTTTATTTTAAAATCTATTTTATCTGATATGAGTATTGCTACTCCAGCTTTCTTTTGATTTCCACTTGCATGGAATGTCTTTTTCCATCCCCTCATTTTCAGTCTGTATGTGTCCCTAGGTCTGAAGTGAGTGTCTTGTAGACAGCATGTATATCGGTCTTCTTTTTGTATCCATTCAGTGAGATTGTGTCTTTTGGTTGGAACATTTAATCCATTCACATTTAAGGTAATTATCGATATGTTTCTATTTCCATTTTCTTAATTGTTTTGGGTTGTTTTTGTCCTTTTTCACTTTTGCATTTCTCACTTAGAGAAGTTCCTTTAATACTTGTTGTAGAGCTGGTTTGGTGGTGCCAAATTCTCTTAGCTTTTGCTTGTCTGTAAAGCTTTTGACTTCTCCATCAAATCTGAATGAGATCCTTGTCAGGTAGAGTCATCTTGGTTGTAGGTTCTTTCTTTCATCACTTTAAATATGTCATGCCAGTCCCTTCTGGCTTGTAGAGTTTCTTCTGAGAAATCAGCTGTTAACCTTTTGGGAGTTCCCTTGTATGTTATTTGTCATTTTCCCTTGTTTTTAATAATTTTTCTTTGGCTTTAATTTAGTCATTTTGATTACTATGTGTCTTGGCATGTTTCTCCCTGGTTTTATCCTGTCTGGGACTCTCTGTGCTTCCTGGACTTGTGTGGCTATTTCTTTTCCCATGTTTGGGAAGTTTTCAACTATAATCTCTTCAAATATTTTCTCGGGTCCTTTTTCTCTCTCTCCTCCTTCTGGGACCCCTATAATGCGAATGTTGGTGCATTTAATGTTGTCCCAGAGGTCTCTTAGGGTGTCTTAATTTCTTTTCATTCTTTTCTCTTTATTCTGTCCTGCAGCAGTGAATTCCACCATTCTGTCTTCCAGGTTACTTATCCGTTCTTCTGCCGCAGTTATTCTGCTATTGATTCATTCTAGTGTATTTTTCATTTCAGTTATTATATTGTTTATCTCTGTTTGTTTGTTCTTTAATTCTTCTGTCTTGGTTAAACATTTCTTGCATCTTCTTGATCTTTGCCTCCATTCTTTTTCCAATGTCCTGGATCATCTTCACTCTCATTATTCTGTGTTCTTTTTCTGGAAGGCTGCCTATATCCACTTCATTTAATTGTTTTTCTGGGGTTTTATCTTATTACTTCATCTCGTACATAGCCCTCTAACTTTTCATTTTGTCTATATTTCTGTGAATGTGGTTTCTGTTCCACAGGCTGCAGGATTCAGCATATAGTTTTAAATAATATTGCCCCTCTCTTTTGAATAAAGGATGCAGCAACTTTACAATTTCCTGTTCCAGAGATTATAGTAAAAGTAAAAGCTTCAGAAATAAATATCCTCAAATTCACCATGAATGATTTGATGTGCAATTTCTGGGATGCTTTCAACAATGGAAGAAGACGGATGTGTTTTGAAAGATTTTACAGTTTTATATGGATTGGAGGTAGGGGAGGATAACGAAATCAAAGGGAATTAGTCAGCTTTGATAAGAGGGATTCGTATGAAGGAATAGAAGATGATTAAAGTGAATCTGAAGTTTGGAAGGTGAATGTAGTTTGATTCTACAAAACAATTGAAGAACTTTAGAAGAAACCTTATGAACTATAAGAATGATAATGAAGTCACTTTCAGGGAGCAAGAGATGATAATGGTTTAATTAATAAAACAAATTTGAATACATATTTTCATTCAAATTCAATAAATTTTAAAATATATATGGGTAATATTTTCTCATCTAAGATTATTCTAAGTAAAAAGCATGAAAACAGGAATAAAAAGCAGCTGTAACCCCATCCTGAAATATAGCCACCATTAACATTTTGCTGCTTACTCCTCCATATGTATTTCTATTCAGTAGAAAAACACGAGACCTTTTTTCTTATGTTTTATAAAAAATGGTATGAATTTTTAGCTACAGTTTGAACACAAATTGTTTCACTTATTTTTCACCACTTTTTTTATAAGGGGATTAACTTTGCTGTAACCATCTCTTAAAATACTTATTGAAAGGCAGCATTCTGCCCATGTGTGTATACAGTAATGGAAGTTCTGATATCAATTCTTACATTAAAAAAGAAAAAAACTTTTCAATATATTCTTGAAATATTAACTCAGTGTGTTAGAAATCTGAGTTGCTTTAGTTAGCTTGCATTACAAACTGACCTAAACTAATTTGATTTTTAGATCTATGAGAAGTTTTGAATAACCATTGGTAGCTTCCAATTGCTAGAGATAAATTGGAGCTGAACATTTTCTCTCCAAGAAACTTACTCCCACAAGGGATGTTACAATAAAAATCAGCCTCGGTTAAAATTCTGTCACATTTTTTAGCAAGTGTATGTGCACATGTGAACATGTACACACACACATACAATCTCTTCTGCAAGCCTGGTGAAGTTTCTATTCTATGCCTTTTAGGCAATCCAGTAAGTTCCTTGTATGGAAAGACTTCAGGATTTAGTTATCTCTGGGGAAGGATCAGATGACAAAATCTTCTGTTATTTGAACAAAAGAGGGGCGAGATTGTAAACCTATGACTCCATTCTGAATGGCACTGCTGTATTCACTAGATTCTTTCACTCTTCTTATCAAAATGGAAGTTCCTACAAGTATTTCTTCATTAACTGAATATTTTTACTATAGCTTATTTTACCAATGAAAATCACTTCTAATAATCACTGTGCTAATTTACAAGTTCTTTAATGCTGAGTGGATATAAAGATAGGTGTAGTGGTTATTTCTGGAGTAGAGCTTTGTAATTATATTTTAAAATGCTAAATCATACCAATGAGGAGATGATTTACAACTATATCATCTATCATTATTTATATCTTTATTTATCTACCCTTTATACTGAAATATTTTAAATTAAATTATAGATAATATGATAAGAACTGCTTGTTTATTTCTGGTCCCGTAAGCTAAATTTGACCTTCACTCAAAAGTCATTGTTGTCACACACAAATAAAGGGATATTGTTCATATAATTTCCCAAGAATCTGCTGTTAATTTGTATTAAGGGAAATTCTACTCTATAGGATTTTCTTTTTTCTTTTTATAAATTTATTTATTTATTTTTGGCTGCATTGGGCCTTCATTGCTGTATTCAGGCTTTCTCTAGTTGTGGCGAGCGGGGACTACTCTTCGTTGCAGTGCAGACTTCTCATTGAGGTGGCTTCTCTTGTTGCGGAGCACAGGCTCTAGGTGCATGGGCTTCAGTAGTTGTGGCTCACAGGCTAAGAGTGCAGTAGTTGTGGTGCACGGGCTTAGTTGCTCTGCGGTACATGGGATCTCCCGAGACCAGGGCTCAAACCCATGTCTCCTGCATTGGCTGGTGGATTCTTAACCACTGTGCCATGAAGGAAGTCCCATATAGGATTTTCATAAAGAGCTAGCACCTTATATCCACTCTGTGCTGAACATTATACAGCTTACCAAGATTCTTATTCAAAAGAACTCTTCTCCAGAGTAGTGCGCTCAGTGGATAACCCTCAGCTGTTAGCCATTTTGAGAGTTGAATCAGTGAAGACAAGCACCTTAGCCAATGCTGCACTGCCTTCCTGTGGTGGCTATCAGTAATACACATCTAAAATAAAGGTCTGGTCTTCTAGTCCCTACTCAGGCAACTCTTGAGTCACTCTAGCTTCACTGCTTTTCTAGGGGTTGGCTGAGGCTGTCATTGGGCCTACATTGCTGTTCAGTTTCTCCATCTGGGAAAATCCTGCCTCCTTCTCCCTTGCACGGGTATTGATCCCATGGATGATCCATACTTCATCTTTTCAGATAACCCAACAGATGATCTACTTCTTTGCCATCATGATCTTTCCATAAGGACAATGAATTTCAACTCATGGAGTTAAAACATTACATTACATAACATAGGATAGTAGTGTCTGGTTTACCTGTAGTGTTCCATGTCCTTCTCCTGAGATCAACACAAGCTTTTCGAAAACTGTGATGAAATTCTTTTTTACATCTCTTGATGGCTTAATATAATTTTCATTATTGTTTATAACTATTCATGCATTTTTAAATTTAATGTTAATATTAGTAATATATATTTATTTATTATTATTTCTATTTTGGAAAAGGTGCAGAGAGGTTAAAAAATTTCTTGCAGATCATCTAGTTAGTAAATATCTGGGCTGGAATAAACATTATGATATATTACAGAATCAAAATGGAACTGGAGTACAGGTAGAACTTTATTTAAAACTAGAAATATACATTTAAATTCTCAAATATTTGTCAAATGAAACATTTAAATATCAGGTATGTGTCTATCATTCTCTTTTCTGTGTGTCATTCTTAACAGAATTAAGGAACTTGATATTTTAAATAAACACAAAAGTGTTTTTAGCTGAGGATACAGCTTTGTGTTATTTAGTTAGACACAGAAGTTGCAGTAAAACTATTTTGTCCAGTATTTTTGTCCTCACAGCAAAACTATTCTGTTAGATTTTATGTCCTTCTGAGAGAGATTGTTGGTATATTTAATCTACTGAACAGAGCAATGTATTTTTATAGTGGACTACTAATATTAATAGTAAATCAGAAACAAGAGATGTACCTGGAAAGAACGAGAAAATCAGAATATGTCCAAGCAGAATAGAACATAGAAGAAGAACTTGAAAGCTCATCTGGGTCCAGTCTAAGAGAACAGCACTGATCTGAGAGAAACTCAAGGAGAAGGACCAAAATGAGCAACCTGCTAGAGCAACCACCCACGTTCCTTTAGGACCCAGTGTTTTGCTTTTATTTCTCTAGTTTTAGAAAATTAAGGTGTAAAGTATTTCTGAGAAACTTTGAAATCAAATGGCTTAATTTAAATCATGGTAGAATTCATCACAAAATACTCTAGAATATAAAACACACACACATTTAGGCTTGAAAGCTTTGAAGTTTTGAGTTCTCAGAATAAATTATAAAACCAAAGGGAGACATTTTAAATTGTGTAGAGTACATTTTAATGATTAAGAAATAATAAAATCAGTTCAATCCACATATTTGTGTGCATATGCACACACACATATTCATGCCACACAGCCTCATACACAATATGTACATGTGTACACACACACACACACACACACACATATATATATATATTCACGATACTAGGGATTTTCAAAGGCCATCAATTTTTTTCACATGGTTTTTGAATCAATTGATATATACAAACACATGAAAGAGGAGATCAGATTATCAGCTTTAGTAGTGATAAATGTTTGATTAAAATACATGGCTCAGATGCACACTAAATGGACTTTATAACCCATTCCTAAGTGTGGGACAGCATACCTGAGTGCTTATTTTATACAGGTCAACTTTCTTAAAGAAAACAATAAAGGATTGATCTGAGCATGCCCACACTTTTCATCCAGTGAAATTAATCAGGTAGCTCACATCTCCTCTAGGAAAAGAATAGAATAAAAGTTGACTAAAGGCCAAAAGTTAGATTCCAAATAAGTTTCTTTACATGGAACATGAGGAGTCAAGTATAATTGGTTGTGTCTGTGTGTTTGTATATGCACACACTTTTACAGACATAAAACTACTCCCAATGTTTTCAATGTTCTCCTTTTTGTTTCAGAATTCTTATTAATATGGTTAAGTGTAGCCTAATTAAGAGGGCTTTGTAAAAAGTATATGCTTGTATTTGTTATTACTTTATGAACCATCTTGCTGTCCCTTTTTAGTGTTAATTATGTGAAATCACAGTATTGTAAAAGGATATTACAAACCATTTATCTCACCTGTAAGCAGATTAAACATTAAATGAATGTCAGTAGACCATGTGATGGCCTTTGTTCATGACTGCAATTTTTAGTGTTGAGTGACATATATGTTGCCTCACTTTTAAAAAGCAAAATGATTTGTGAACAAAAGAAACAAAAGATAAAACCTGGGGCTTCCCTGCTGGCGCAGTGGTTGAGAGCCTGCCTGCCGATGCAGGGGACACGGGTTCGTGCCCCGGCCTGGGAAGATCCCACATGCCGCTGAGCGGCTGGGCCCATAAGCCATGGCCGCTGAGCCCGTGCATCCGAAGCCTGTGCTCCGCAACGGGAGAGGCCAAAACAGTGAGAGGCCCAAGTACAGCAAAAAAAAAAAAAAAGATAAAACCTGATTAATTCACACAGAGGGTTTCAGAAAACTGTGACTATTTTAACATCAATATATTTATTTATTCCTCAACAATTGTTGATTCTCTACTATATTCCAGATACTTTAGCAATCACTAAGAATGCAAGAGTAAAGGATATAATGAGATATGTTATATAAATACAAGATTGTGATATAATCTGGTGAATTCTGAAAGGAATTCTTAGTTTTTCATATGTTATAAAAGGAATCTACTTCATTCCTATAAAGGAATGCAATCTACTTCATTCTAAGTAAGGGGAGTTCTGAAATGAATATAACCATACTCTTTCCACCCCCTCACTCTTCCACATAATTAAGAGCAATATGAATATGAATGGCCAGAATCTAGGATGTTTACTGAGACATGTGTTTATCTGGAGACAAGGTCACCAACTTGTAAGCCCATGGGTTTTATTACATTAACCCTTCTGCCAGAAACTGGATGCTAATTAAGTATTCAACACACCAAGGAGCTGGATAGTAACTAATTGGAATGAATCTACTGTGCAGATCAAACTCAATCTACTTATTGTATACATTTAGGCATGGAATAAGAGGCTTTAAAATGTGTGGTCTTTGACCTGTTTTATTAAGAATCACTGTAGGTCAGGGGTTATTAAAACTCGGCTGTGCAATAATAAAGCCAATAGTTTGAGTCTTATTAGGGGATTTTTTTTCCCTCTTTATATTTTATTCGTTAGAAGGGAGCATGATTCACAAGGAAAAAAATTATAACTATGTGTGGTGATGGATGTTAACTAGAATTATTGTGGTGATTATCTTGCAATATATACAATATTGAATCATTATGTTGTACACTGGTAACTAATATAATGTTATTAGCCAATTACCTCTCAAAAAAGAAAAACAAAGAGAGGATGAGTAATTTGTAACACAAATTACAACATACTAGGGGACAAACATGAGAGGTTGAAAGTAAAATGGAATGTGTGTGTCTATTATTTTAAGCAAGGTTTCTTTGTAATCTTAGCTTTGAGAACCAGATGTACCTGGAAATGGTTACAGACCTTGAGTGGCAGCTGAAGTATTTTTAAAAATTTTTATTTTATATTGGAGTATAGTTGATTAACAATGTTGTGTTAGTTTCAGGTGTGCAGCAAGGTTCAGTTATACATATACATTTATCTATTCTTTTTCAAATTATTTTCCCATTTAGGTATTACAGAGTATTGAACAGAGTTCCTTGTGCTATACAGTAGGTCCTTGTTGGTTATCTATTTTAAATATAGCAGTGTGTACATGTCAATCCCAAACTCCCAATCCATTCCTCCCCTCCACCCTTCCCCTCAATAACCATAAATTCATTCTCTAAGTCTGTGAGTTGGTTTCTGTTTTGTAAATAAGTTCATATAAGTGATATTATATAATATTTGTCTTTCTCTGTCTGACTTACTTCACTTAGTATGATAACCTCTAGGTCCATCCATGTTGCTGTAAATGGCAATATTTAATTCTTTTTTATGGATGAGTAATATTCCATTGCATATATATCACATATTCTTTATCCATTCATCTGTTGATGGACACTTAGGTTGCTTCCATGTCCTGGCTATTGTAAATAGTGCTGTTGTGAGCATTGGGGTGCCTGTATCTTTTCCAACTAGAGTTTTCATCTTTTCTGGATATATGCCCAGTAGTGGGATTGCTGGGTTGTATGGTAGTTCTATTTTCATTTTTTTAAGGAACATCCATACTGTTCTCCATAGTGGCTGTAATCAATTTACATTGCCACCAACAGTGCAGGAGAGTTCCCTTTTCTCCACACCCTCTCCAGAATTTATTGTTTGTAGATTTTTTGATGCTGGTCATTCTGACTGGTGTGAGGTGATACCTCATTGTAGTTTTGATTTGCATTTCTCTAATAATTAGTTATGTTGAGCATCTTTTCATGTGACCCTTGGCTGTCTGTATGTCTTCTTTGGAGAACCGTCTATTTAGGTCTTCTGACCATTTTTGGATTGGGTTGTTTGTTTTTTTGATATTGAGCCACATGTGCTGTTTGTAAATTTTGGAGACTAATCCCTGTTGGTTGCATGTTTTGCAAATATTTTCTCCCATTCTGTGTGTTGTCTTTTTGTTTTGTTTATGGTTTCCTTTACTGTGCAAAAGCTTTTGAGTTTAATTAGGCCCCATTTGCTTATTTTTGTTTTTATTTCCTTTACTCTAGGAACATATTGAAAAAGATATTGCTGTGATTTATGTCAAAGAATGTTCTGCCTATGGTTTCCTCTAAGAGTTTTATAGTATCTCACTTAATTATAGCTTGTTTACTCTTTACAACACTTAATAAGGCCAATAATATTGATAGAAGCATTTTGATGGATGTTTCAAATGTCCTAAGACTATTCTAAGTGATACACATAAACTATAGCATTTAGTTCCTGGTAGAACTCTGTTAAGCAAATACTATTATTATCTCCATTTAACAGATGGGGCACTGAAGCATAGAATACTAAGTAAATTGCCAAAGATTATACAGCTTTTATTTCTAAGATGTTCTGATGCCAAAATCTCTACAGTAGAATGTAATTCTTTATCAACTCTCATGAAGAGAGAACTGTAGTACAATAGATAAACTTAGCTTTAGAAATGGCAGTGAGAAATCCAGAGACATATCAGAGAATGGAGGAAGGCAGCAAGCTACTTTGAGAACTTGAAGGCCAAACTAGTCTTATGTGAAAAGAAAGAGAAATGGAACAAGAACAATATATCTGGAACTAATGGCTTTGAAATGTGGAGTATGAAAGAGGAAGATATTTTATTCATGACAAAATCAGTGAGGATTACTAGGGCTCAGAGAACTCTAACAAAGGGAAAAAACTAGATCTCAGAGAGTAAACAAAAATGTTTCCCTAGTGGAAACCTTCCAAAAGTTTACTGAGAGACTGTTTCTTAAAGTTAATGTAGGACGTCAATAACAGAGCAAGAGACTATCTAGTTACATGACTGGGATAGTTACATTTAGTATTTATACCAGCTCTGAATAAGTCTGTGGAGAGAAGACTGGGAATTCCAGTTAGAATATCTCAGACAACAATCAATGAATATAAAACTTGTTGGAGACTCATATTTAAAAAGCATAAGGTGATCTAGGAAGCTATATAACAAATGAGTCCAAAACTAAGTGAAAATTTGGACTGATGGAGGTGTTCCCTATGTAGGAATATCCTACAAAAGCAGATTATAATAGGATTTGTTTGAATAATAGGCATTTTGTGCTGGCTTTGATGTCACATTTTATATTATGAAATAATTAATTAGGCTATTTTTGATGCAGTAAGCTGACGAACTTCTGTTTTCTTTCTTCTCTTAAAACACTAAGAAATTCAAAGTATCTTCAACTTCAGAGGTTTGACTATTGAACAAATGTACAGACCAAAAAAGGTCCAAGGAAGAAGAGAGGGCAATATTCAAAAAGGAAGAGTAGATCAAATGACTCTGATAAAAGAATATACACAATAGAGAACCAAAAACTATCAGATAAACTGTTTTAGTTAGGGCAGGTACCTTAAGGTTCTCCAGAGAAACAGAATCAGTAGGAGATATATACATTTATCATGACAGTTTGGTTCATGCATTTATAGAGAATGAGAGATCCCACAATCTGCCATTTGCTGGAGACCTGGAAAAGCCAGTGGTATTGTTCAGTCTGAGTCTAAAGGCCTGAGAATCAAGAGAGCAGATGGTTTAAATCCCAGTCTCAGGGCTGGAGAAAATGATATAGCTTCACTTAAGTAAACAGGTAGGAAGCAAAAAGGGATGAATTCCTCCTTCCTCTACTTTTTGTCCTATTTAGGCCTTGAAAGGATTGGAATGTGCCCACCTACACTGGGTAGGACAATCTATTTTACTGAGTCATCAATTTAAATGCTAATCTCATCCAGAAACAAACTCACCACCACATCCAGAAACAATGTTTAATCCACACACATTGTGGCCAGTCAGGCTGACACATAAAATTAGCCATCACAACAAGTGTTAGTTAGTTGGTGCCAAAGTAATGCTGTATAACAAACCATTCCAAATCTCAGTAGTTTATAACATAATCATCCATTCTTATGCTCACAGGTCTGCAGGTGGACTGTGGTTCAATTGACTAAGGGTTGGTTTGACTGGATGACTCTGCCTTAGGTGGTGGATCAATTGTCTGACACTAGGCTGCAATTAGTTTCATTCTAGGCTCTAGATTGAAGGGAAAGCAGCTACCGTGAGCATAACCTTCTCACAGCACAAAACCAGATTGCAAATTTATTTAAAGATTCTAATTTGATAAATGTGTTACCATTGCAGTAGTCAAAGCAAGTCAAATATCCAAGCCCAATATCAATGGACAAGGATATAAACACTACTCTCAGTGGGAGAAGGAGGTGAATGAATATTTACTAAGTAATACTCCAGACTATTACAGGACAATACTGGGTTAAACAGTCATTAAATTTCAAGAGCTCTAAGACCGTGATTTTTTTCAGATCTTGTAGATGTTCTTGATTAGAGGATCTCCTCTCTCAGAAGGCAGAGTCATTGGAGCTAGTATGAGTCACACTAATTTGGAAAATAGAGTTGCAAATGGAAGAAATACAAGGCCCACTGATATATCAACAAATGAGTGTGTGCAAGACTAGTAAGACTTGGGCTTCTTGATTCTAGTAAATCTCAGAGCCATGAATAGAAACCTGTATTTGGAGGTTCTGGTTCTGTGGGTTTTAAATTTTGCACAACTGCTTCAGTTAGCCTAATGGAGTATACCTTACAGAGAATAAGAATGGTGGTTGAATGAGAGAGTGAGACATACAGGGAATAAGTGAGGATATCCCATTAACAGAAGATAGTTCAAATTAGAATTGAGGGTGGGTAAAGATAATATTGACTGGACTTCTTGGAACTTATGCAAATTAATAGTTTTTGGTGATCTGAAGAAATTCAATATAAATATATATTTACTTAATAGGCATTTATTTATAGATTTGCCTGCATTAAGAAACTTTCATTCATTAAATACACATATGAAGAGTGGAAAGAGAATTCAAAAAGAGGAAGAAAATGGTATTTGTAACATATGTTACCCCTCCCCCACAAAAAGAAAGAACGAATTCTAGAATATATAGGAACACCTGCCCTTTGGGGGAACAAGCTAGACAACTAAAGAGAAAGATAAATTATGTAACAGGCAACCCATGCATACACATGTACGTGAACACACACACTCAAGCACACACATTTAAGAAAATTAATAACATATGAAAAGATATTCAATTCATTAATAATCAGCAAGATGCAAAAAAATTTTGAAATAAAATAGCATTTTACACTGATCAAATTGAGAAAAATGTAAAAGTCTGATAGTGCCCAGTGCTGGCAAAGATGATAATTAATAGGAAATTTTTGCAGCCATTTTGGAAAGTTGTGTGGTGTTACCTAGAATATTTGAAGATGAACATACCATATGACCCAGAAATTCTACTTCTAGGTATTTGCCATAGACTTGCACTGTCCAGTACAGTAGTGAGTAGCTACATGTGGTGGTTTAAAATCAAATTTAAATAAAACCAAGCTAATAAAGTTTGATTCCTCAGTTACACTAACCACATTTCAAATGTTATTTTGTCATGTATGACTAGTAGCTACCACTTTGGACTGCAGAGATAAGGACATTTCCATTATATGAACCCCAAGAGACATTTACAAAAATAACGTTTGCCGTTCTTTGTGATAGCCATAAACTGGAAGTAACTCAAAGTTCCAACAATTTTAAAATGGATAAAATGGTTGTAGTATATTCATACAATACTATACTGCAAAGAAAATGAAAGAATTAGAGCTATACCCAACATATTAGATAAATATTAAATGAATATATTTGGTATGATTCCATTTATGTAAAAGTCAATCCAAAACAAACAAACAAAGAAACCAAAAAACAAATTTGTGTTATATTGATCGAGGTGGCATGCATAGAAAATCATAAAGAAAAGTCAAAGAACTGACACACCTAGATACACACACACACACACACACACACATTACATACACAGAGAAGTGGGGAAGAGAATGCATAAATGAGTGAGTGATTATGAGAAGGACCAATGTTATCCTAAATTTTCCAGGTTCAGACAACCATAGGGAATAAGGAAGGAGGGAGAAATGAGAAGCTTTCATCAGATATATTATATTTAAGGAAAGATTAGGATATCCAAGTAAAAACATCCATTAAGAAGTTGTACATTTAAGGCTGAAATCACTGAGATTAGTTTGGGCTGAAACAATAGGTTTAAGAATCAACCATATGAGGATAATAGTCAAAGCTAGAGATTAGGTGAAAGCCTTAGGAAGTTGGCTACAGGGAGAACAAAACATACAAGCAAAGAAAAAGCAAAGGAAAGAAGGAAAGACAAAACCTCTCTAATGGACTTGTGGCAGCCTGCCCAAAAAAATTAACTCAGCATGGATACAGTGGACCAGCCATAGCTTTCCTATGTTGCAATGAAATAAATTAATCTGAGTCTCCCCTGATTCTGAAAAGAAATCCTGGCATTAATTCTCTGCATGTTCGGCTCTTACCTATTTTAGAGATGAGAGAAATAACTTCTAATCTTTCAAATGGCAGCTGAAACGTCAGTTATCTAAGTAATCTTCTGTTATCCACTGCCCCCTGGCCTAAGTCAGGCACACTGATAAACTCTTTCATTCTCTACTTTCTCTTTGTAACAAGGATTACAGATTGGAGTTATAAATGTACAGTATGCATATGGCTGCTTTATTATAATTACCTCCTCCATTAAATTCTACAAAAGCAAGAAATGTTGTTTTAACTCACCATTCTGTCTCTAGTTTCTATACAGAAGATATACAAAACGTGTCTTTGTTGAGCAACAGATTGACTGAGTAAATGAATGGATGAATTAGAACATTTTTATTTGCACTGGTGACATATGTCTCTGAATGATTCTCACATCGTGTGTTGACTATTTCACAAAAATGTGTAACAGGGATGGAATGAAGTAGATCCTTTCTTTATTTCTGAGTTCCTTCTAGACTTTTTCTGTAATCATATACATAAATACATAAAAATATTCCATTTATAAGACACCACACAGAGACATTAATGCACAAATGTCAAAAAGAAGGAAATTAAGTCTAGGTAAAAGTCTAAACTATCAATAAATTGAGGCCAGCAACAATTATCTCCTCTTTCTTTGCCTATATCTCTTCATTTCAAGAGTGAAATACTCAGTCTCCAGTTTTCTTGAATTCTATTCCACCCATTTGATTTTCATAAAATATTTGATGGTGCCTTCAAGTGAATTTATTTCAAAGTGCTATCAGTTCTAATGGCATTTTATCTTACAACTTTAACCATGGAATAGAGGGTACTGAAATAATCAAGCATTTATGGTAATTGGGCTTTGAATTCACATGAAGGATTCTTTCTCTAGGAAGAGAAAAAGTAGTTGAGGTACATTGAATTCATTCATTCTTTTATTAAAATGGATTCTGAAAAGAAAGGACATTGGTCTTAGAATTTTGGAAATGTTCTTTATTTTGTCTTCCTTTTGTATTTTCAGGGAAACTGTTGTTAATTGGTGTGTTAAGCACTAATCATTAAAGATTTTGCACAATTAAATGTGAAGATTAGGCAGTTACCGATTCCCAGATTTAGATATTAATCCAAGATGTACAGAAATTGAAATAGCATATACATGTTTTCAACTCTCCCAGATGTTCTGAGAAATCTTTGGAAACTTAGGGATTACCACCAGCATATTGATTTGGTGGAACTCATTTGGCTTGATAGGTCAGAGTAAATATGTTTATTCAGTATTATTTGACACAGAGAAATATAGAAAAATTCATATAATCTTATACTGCATGTCTTTTAAGGCACTTTGAATTCAATTTTTCTCACATCAGATAACTTTGAGTAGTACATTTCTGACTTTAATTTTGGAAAAAGAATATAGTCTTCACAAACATTCTTTTCTTCAATATTATGTAAATTCAACTTAAAAAAATTTTCAGAACTTTATTACCAAGTTGATTGAAAGACATTTAAACTTTTGGAAAAGTATGAATAATATTAAGGCTGGATGGGCAGACTTTTTTGCCGGAATATTCTGGGTTTCTACAAATTCTAGTAAACCTGGAACTTTCAGATAAAGTTGATTAATGAAAGAGCCAATTTGGTTACATAAAAAGAAATTTAAGGCAGAATAATCAACTGTTGTATTTCTCTGTTTTGAAGTTAGAGAGAAATATCTGGATATTTTCTTAGATGTTGGCAAAGACAATGAAGCTAAATAACATGTAATATTACCCCCTTAAGAGGAATCATATCAAAATTGTGGGCAAGAGCTTGGGCATTTTACTTCTAGGAACCCTGTTTGAAACTACTGGATCAAGTTTTAGGTCCTTTTAATACTTAAATCTCTCATTGATTGGTTACCAATAGCAACAGGAAATTGTAAGAGAACCAGAGACATGTTTCCTTACCAAGTATTTAGACCCTTTCTTAATCACAGTTAAGTCCGCCTGATCTAATGTGTTTTGCCAGCACCAGAAGCAAATGCAATAATACAGGGTTCCCTAGTAATCCTGCCATTTGATAATTGTTCACTTGTTTTACCTGTATATTTACTTCTAACTTTTCATCTATTTCTGAAAATAATTTGAGGCAACATAAACTTGGGGGGAAAAAAGTCTGAGGCAAATAACAGGAAACAGGTAAAAGGTTTACTCTGAGTTTCCTGGTATACAAGTTAAGAAAGTCTATCAGCTACTCATATGAGATCATTATTCTCCAAAAATAGTAAGGAAAAAGTCTCAAGTAAATCTTTACATTCAAAACATGCTATTATCAGTTTTCAATAATGCTTTTATGTAAGATACAATTTTTAAATGATCTCAATATGTGAAATTCAATGAAACTTATTTTACAATTTATCACAGAGTTCTCTACACATATTTGCAATGTCTTTTTTATTGTAAGTTAATTAGGGGGAAGGAAAATACACATTCCTTCTTTTTTAATTCTATCTTCATACCACAAAGTATTTTTGGGTATATTAGGTGTGTACCTAGAACCTAAAATTAGAGTTGAAAGAGATGAAAAAGTTTGGAAGTGTTCATTTCCTCATTATATCAGATGTTAAAATTTCTACATAATACTTGGGGTCACATTTTTATGAATACATTAAGATATTGTCTATGAAGGAAATTTTCTTTGTGTTTACTGGGAGAGGCTTATTACCAGAAAGTAAAACCTAGTTGCAATAATAGTAAGTTAAAAAATTTTTTTTAGTTATAGAAGGTAATGAAGAAAAGAGCTTAATTTGGAATTATTAACAGCAAGCCCTAGCTGTTTAAAAGTTCAAGTAACTTTTTTTTAAGGGCTGTAACTTATCTGAAGCACATCAATTTACTTTCCTTAGCTATTTCTAGTATAATTGTTAGTATTGTAGATTTATTAGTTAATGTAAATTCAGTTAAATCCCAACGTATCAAAATTGGATAAAACATCTTAATTTTTCATGCAAGAAGTAAAGCAAAGGTTACAGAATGGCCATTAAAATTATTTTTAAAAAATAGACCAGTCAAAGGCTACCAGATTTACCATATATTAAAATATAATATAAAGTAACTGCCAATAAAACTATGCAGTACTGTTATAGAATTGACAGATATACTAATGCAATAAAATAGAAATCTCCCAAATATATACCCATATATACATGGATGACAAAGTTGATTATTTTAATTCAGTGGAAAATGTAATTTCATTTAAAAAATTATGCTGGCACAAGTGATTATGAATCTTGAAAAAAAAAAGTTGGATCTATTCTTTACACTGTACATTAAAACTAAATTCTTGATAAATTAATGGATTAAATCACATTAACACCAACCATTAACAATTAGCAGTCTTAGAATAAAATTTAGAATATTATATGTATATGCAAAGGTTTAGGAAGAAATTGTTAACAAGAGAGGGAACTCAGAAAATTAAAGTGTATTTGTATCTATCTATTATATATATTTATAGATATATATATATAGATCTTTATAAATAAATTTTACAAATAGAATTAGTTGTAAAATGTTTTTCCTAAATTTAAGTCATGAAACTGTCAAAGTCATATTTTAACATGCCAACATTTCACACAGTTTCCACAAAAAAAGATAAATATATTAAGTTGTTATTTCTGGTATTAACCAATTTTTTTTTTACTTCAGCCATGAAGAATTTAAAAGAAATCCAAGCCAAGTAGAATTATATTTAGTTTAGTTATATGTAAAATTATTTTAAATAGTTCATGGAAATTAATTTATCTATACTAGCCCTGCCTCCCAAAATGTTAGAGTACTATTTTTAAGATGAAAAGTGTTAATGATATTTCTTGTTCAAAAAAGCAGTGTCTGTCTCCTTATGTTATTTTAAGTCTACCAACTTTAGCCACATATTTTCCAAAAGTAAATTGAAGGTCTGGCATAGTACTTTTCAAGCTAAGTCATAAACACTTAACTTTCTATGGTGGAATTTCAGGATAGTTACAGGCATTTTTATATGTAGTTCAAATATTTCCACTGAAACAAATTCTAGCACTTAGTATAAGGGAGATGGAAGTGCATTCACTGTAATATTGGGAAGGAAGTATGCATTAACACTGATGGATAATTTGTTCAGTTAATAAAAATACTTTTAAAATGTAATTTTGGAGAAATCAAGATATATTTAGTTTTTTGAGTACAAATTCAGCATGCATAAATATTGCATATTTGAAAAGTCATGTAATACTTTGTTCAGAAAATTGTAGGTCTTTTCTATTATTGTAATCATGATAATGTTTAAACTAAGGATTGTTGTCTGGCATAATACTATCATTCTTAGAAATAATCAGACAGAGATTGATCAGCTTATATTGATGTAATACCTTCTGGAGAAAAGGATGCAAAGGCAAATAGGAAGAAAAAGATATTTTTCTAATTATTTACCTGAATGTAGCCGTAGGCTATACAGCAATGATGTATTCTATTGGAATGGCTAAAAAAATCCACACACACAAAAAAACAACAAATTCAGACATAAAGAGGCTGAAAATGACTTTCATTCACCCTGTCTTCATTTACTCTTTATGTCAAATACCCTTTGCTAGAAGCACATTTGGGATAGTCTTGGTAAGGTGTCTGACAGAATTCTGATGTAGGTGATTTTATTCTTGGGGCACACCCATCTTCCAATGTATTACTCTATTTTACCCACAGACATTATGACAGAAAGTAGGGATGAAAACTGTGTCACACTTACATGGAGATTTATCAAAACTCCTCATTTCTCCATCTTCTCATTGCCAAATCCAGAAGTAAAAGCACACCATATGACATTAACTATTGGAAAGCTTAACAAGCAGCATCACATTCTTAATGTATAAAAAGAGGGATGGCCGTTTATGCCATTTCAGAGTATATATTCTTTACACCCCAGAGGTATTGAACTACATATACAAGAACCTATAACATACCGCAGACAGTGTCTTTTTTCAGAGCTCAGAGAAATAACAAAGATCTCTTTTGTTCCTACATTTCCACTTGCAAAATAATAGGTAAGGAAAGCTTTTGTTATTTTGTTATAATCTATGACTCCAATATAGCTGGGATTGCATTTACCATTTTTTGTTCTCCTTACTTTTGTACAAAGGCCAATAGTTAGCAGGTTTTATTTGAGCTGTAGGGCCTTAGTAATAAACGTCTTTGGATTCCCCTTTTGACACATATGACATGCCAAGTCAAACCACAGTTTTATTAAAGGCTTCATGTTCACTGCTTTTATTTTATTCATTTGCTTCATTTTTATAATTTCAAAAGGCACCTATTCAGTAGAGTGTCTTGATCCATATCTAAACTGTTAAGTTTCATTTTTAAACTTTTGACTTCATGTGTTTTTATGATCTAAGCTCAGGTGACAAATCACAGAAAGGTGTGCCACTCTGACTCGGATTTTCAGTTTTATGTAATTTTGATGAACTAGAATTACTTTCTGTTATTCTGAAAATACCGAGCCATTCAGCCTCCCAGGGATTTTGCCGAGGAACAACAGTCACTGTGCAGTTTTCTGCTCTTGCAACCAATGGAGAATGCCTCTGACAAAACAGGAATATGCTACTATTGTTTTCACTTTTGACTAAGTTCCTGTAAATCAAGTCTCTCTCTCTCTCTCTATCAATCTATTTCTATCTCTATCTCTCTTTCAGTCCATGAATTATAGTCCCCCATCTGGAGTTGCATGTTAGAGATTTATAACTGGATGCCATAAAAACCTGGCACAATTTTCTCCAAAATAGTCTAAATTGAAACTCATTTTAAAACATTCCTAAATCTACTCCTAATCCTGTGTCTCTTTTTCTGAGAGAAACAATCCCTATGGATCAAAATCTCAGTTCTAACCCAGACTTTTTCCTTTACAGAGACTATTAAAATCATCTCTGATTTTATCTTTACTATCCTCACATTCCCATCTTTTCATAACATGAGTTTTATCCAGCTAAACCCTGTTACTTGTAATATAGGTATGTGGATATAGACACAAATTGTGAATTTTTACTAAGACACCAAGTTTGAATACAAATTTTATCATTTATTACTGTTGCAATAAGTAACTTTACTTTGATTCTATGTAGAAAACTTTTCACATTCTTTTGTTTATTCATGTAAGAAGTATTTATTTAATAGACTACTACTAAACCCATGGTCTATTCTGGGACATCCAGTGAAAAGCAAATAGGTAGGATTATTGCCTTCATAGATCTTACAGATAATGGGTAGAGAGAGATTAAATAATCAGACAAATTACATAATTTCAAAAGAATAATAAGTGCTATAAATTTGTAGCATAGGATGTAACAAACACATATGACATTTAGATTAGTCCTCACTGTGGAAGAGATAGTTAAATTAAGACCTGTGTGATTAGATGGCAGTAGTTAACTGGACATAACAGCATATAAAAAGGCCTCAAGGCAAGAAAATTCTTGGCACATTTGATGACTGACATGTACTGTGCCTGGGACGAAGTAAACGCAAGTAGCTCCTCCATAGTGTGGAGTTTTGTTCTTTTATTTTCCTTGGAGTTTTGAACTTTTCTGTGATGAGTACAAATATTCTTGGATGACCTCTTTCTAGAAAGAAATTTAGTCTACCACAGTAAAAAAAACTTACTTAAAAATTAATCTAATTAATTAATCTAAAATTAATATTACTCTAAAATATGCAGGTAACTATGTTTTTTTTCTAATGAAGACATTAAAATTTTAAAGCGAAACTAAAAATTAATACTTCATAAGAGTCAAATAAAACGTACTGCTGCTTATATTGTAGGTTTCAAGGACTCGGCATACTATATAAACAAACACTATAGATACAGATTTCACTATATTTAAAATTCAGTACTTGATAAGGCCCTTAACCATACAATGTCTTTTACACTGCAAACTATGTAAAGGAAAATTTAAACTGCATAAATGAGCTTAAAGTATCTATGCTGTAGAACAAAATGGAGTAAACTTAAAACATGTATCATACTCTTGACAGTAAGAGTAAGACACTCTACCAAGCTGGGCCGAGAGAAAATGAGAACACTTAGGGAACACCCAACAGTTATTTCAAGCAAAAAGTAGATACATTATCACGTATTCCCTTTCTATACATTACTTAGTACTTATGACTCATGAAATCTTTAAAGAATGTGTTGTGATATGTAAACTTTAAGTAGTGAAGTCATGGACTTTAAAGAGTGTTTTTTACATTCAGTGCAACTTATTTTAGAACAAACAGATTATGTCAGATTTCTAAATCATATTAAATAATACAATGTAAATTTACAAAGTTCTCACTAAAGTCTGACACTGATTCAGACATTCTTTTAATGACTAAACATATATTAAATTAGCATAGTGTGCAGCACCTGAAGACGTTTTACAAAAATAACTTTGAAAAAGATACTTAAGAGAACTGTGATTTCAAAATAGCTAGTTTTATGTGTTTATCTTTGTAAAACAACTGATGGTTCAGTGCTAAATATCTCAGGTTATTTGAACTTGTTTTGTCAAAATAGCTAGTGTAAGTGATCCACTAAATACAATTATTGAAGAAACATTCAATACATCACACACTACACTGGTAAGCACTGTATTTAGCAATGGAATCATGAAGATTAATTATTATAACTGATAGTTTTGGAAAACAAATTGTTCAAGTGGGTCATCAGGGTCTCTGCATTGTAAAAATCAAGTTGAGACAAATGAAATTCCTACTCTTTCC
>NW_006774670.1:250820-293747 GCF_000442215.2 Lipotes vexillifer
TAAAACTGATTCTTGTAATAATGACTCTCAAACTTCTGTAAATTTGAGACAATGATACATATTAATTATTCCTTTTGACATCACTAATTCTTTTGAATCTTGGAATCATTTACATGTATTTTCTAAAAATTTGTAAGCTACTTTTATAACTAAAATATAATTTCATCCATAATTTCATACTTTTAAATTAATCTACTTTCTTATCAAATTTTTCAGATGTCTATCTTTACTTAATATCCTTAATTCCTTAAATATTTTATTGCATTTTACAAACACTATATGTATACTATACATACAAAAATAATTAGATAGCTTCAACTACCAAAATTTTATTTCCAAACACTAGGCTTTCAGTATAATTTAGGAGCATGTGCGTTCCCATTAATTGTCAGAAACAATTGAATACAAAGAGCAGCAAAGACATATAGAATAAATTCCAGATATAAGTGTGTGTATGTATAGTTGTTGCATGTTTTTTCTAGAAGAGAAATATATTTAATTACTTAGATGCAATTACTTTGCAATTTTTAAAATGCAGTCATTAAAAACTCTGTTTATCTGAATTTATAAGCTCAATTTTAAAAGTATGCTTGAAAAGTACTGTTCTTTAGTAATATCTTCAGTTTTATTTATCAAAGACTGGATTTCTTTTGTTTCTTATTTATTTTTACTTTTTTCTTTTTTTTTAAACTGTCTTATTACAGATCTTCAGAAGCATTTTGCACTTTTTAATTTTAATTTTAATTTTGGCTGCACCACACACTGTGGCTTGTGGGGATCTCAGTTCTCCAACCAGGAATTGAACCCGGGCCTCTGCAGTGAAATTACTGAATCCTAAGAACTAGACCAGGGAACTCCCCCTTTTTTCTTTTTATCTTTTCTTTTAAGAAGAAAGTGAGGAGGAAGGTATGTCTTTTTCTCTTTGCTCTTGCAATTACCCAGGAGAATACAATGCCCACAGATCTGTAGAATACTGAACCATCAGTATTTTTGTCTTTTATGCAGAATCAATTACATAAGCTAGTCTAACATAAGCTCCTGCAGAATTAGCCAGGTTCTTCAAAAATCGCATAACTCACTATAGAGTAGTGGATTAAGTTTGAAGCTGCTCTGGTCTTCATCCTGGATTTGTCATTCTTGCTCTGTGTATAATCCAGGTCAGATCACAACATACACTTGCTTGAACATTCACAGCTATAGAAAGAAACTGCTCTTATGGATGCCTTATACACTATGAGCATTTTGAGATGATGGTGAAGTCAGCCCATCATCTTTGCAACACAACATTTAACATTCAAGTAATACTTCTGGTAGAAATTTATATAAACTGTCTCTAGTGTAAAATTAAATAAACTCAAGTAATACAGAGAAGCTTGCTTACTAAATATCATGACTTTAAAAAGTGACTTTCCTTTGAAAGATAATAACCATATTATAAGGATTAATAAGCTTTTATGTATTATTTTGATATTTAGATGAAAAAAATATTGATTGTAATTTTTGTCCAGTATTAGGTTAATGATTTAAATATAGAAAACCATATTTTCCTGTTATTCTTAAAGAGAACAAGACAAGTTAGAAGCACTTACATATTTTTCCCATGATCTAATAGGTGACAAATTATAAAAGGAAGAATTGAAATCCAACACTTTCTGAATCAAGAGCCTATGATATGTGTGCTTCCCAAATAGATTACTAGTTTGGGTTGATTTAAGTTGAACAGATTTTTTCTTCTTTCCCATTTAAATATGTTACTCATTCTTATACTATTCTTTAGTATATAGCATAAATCTTCTAGGGTCTAAATAACACATAATTTAGTAATTATATGTATTTTTCACATTTCACTAATGTCTTCATTTTTACCTTCATGAATATGCATTTAAATACCACAGCTAAACTTTTCAGAATTTCTTCTCTTCTAATATAGTGTGCTTATTGATTCTCATCCTCACCACAGGGCCTGCAGGTTGACAAAACTGTCTTTTAATATCAAATTGAAATTAATATAACACTTGTTAACATATTAACATCTCTGAACTCTTAAATTTTAAACAATGATATTAGATCAGATATTAAATCAGATACTAATAGAAAGATGAGATATATGTGTAGTGGTCAATAGCTCCTGTTATGGATATGTTAATACTACATCAGAAATTAAAACCTACTTAAGTAGAGTTAGACAATTGGCTACGAAGTCTCTCCAAAGTGCCAGTTCCATACTGGGTTTCAGATTTCTTTCCTGAATTCCTAAGGGAATGAGATCTATTTTTACTATTAAAGTATCAGTTGTTGCCACTCAAAAAAAAAAAAAAAGAAAAAACAAAACCACAAGACCATAGTTAAGAAAGATTAATTATTACTTTCCCCTCTATTCCTGTTTTATGTATTCTCACTATTCCCATTGACTGCAGAATAAGATCTCGCCTCCTCATTTATTATTTGGTTTCCATCTTCCTTTACATCTTATGTTTGCCAGCTTCTGCCTTATATTATAATCTAATAAGCCTAAACTACATATGTTTTCCTAAAGAGTCCATGATGTTTCCTGTTTGCTGATCCATTTGGCTCTCACTGGGGGATTATACTGGGTTTATTCACCAGTAAAGTGGGAATCTTGGCAGCCATGTTAGAATACTGCCTACCTCACTTCTCTTAAAGCTTTACCATTAGTATAGAATGTAAAGGAGATGAAACAAAGTATTTCTCAAGAAATTTCATTACTTCTAAAATTATTTATTTAATTGAATTATAATTAACATACAATATTATATTTGTTTCAGGTGTCCAACATAGTGATTTGATATTTTTATATATTACAAAATAATCACCACAATAAATCTTGTTACCATACAGAGCTATTATATTATTGACTATATTCCCTATGCTGTACATTATATCCTCATGCCTTGTTTATTTTATAGCAATAAGTTTGTACCCCTTAATCCTCTCTACCTAATTCATCCATTCCCCCCCACCCCTCTGCCCTCTGGCAACCACCAATTTTGTTCTCTGTGTCTTTGAATCTGTCCTGCTTTGTTTTGTTTTTTCATTTGCTTTGTTTTTTAGATTCCATATAAATTGAAATTATAGGTGTCTGTCTTTCTCTGACAGACTTATTTCATTTAGCATAATACACTCTAGGTCCATCCATATTGTCACAAATGGAAAGATTTCTTCTTTTCTTTTTAATGGCTGTGTAACATTCCATTGTATGTATATGTACCACATTTTCTTTATCCATTTAAATATCCTTGGACCCTTAGGTTGCTTCCATGTCTTGGCTCTTGTAAATAGGGCTTCAATGAACATAGGGGTGCATGTATCTTTTTGAATTAGTGCTTTTGTTTCCTTCGAATTATTGTTCAGAAGTGAAATTGCTTGATCACTAGTGGTAGCTCTATTATTAGATTTTTAAAGGAATCTCCATACTGTTTTTCATAGTAACTACAATAGGCATTCCTACAGACAGTGCATGAGGACTTTTCTCCACACCCTTACCAACACTTGTTGTTTTCTGTCTATTTTATAATAGCCATTCTGACAGGTATGAGGCAGTACATCCTGGTTTTGATTTGCATTTCCTTGATGATTAGTGATGTTGAGCATCTTTTCATATGCCTATTGGCCATCTCTATGTCTTCTTTTCTTTTTTTTTAATTAATTAATTTATTTATTTTTGGCTGCATTGTGTTTTCATTGCTGTGCATGGGCTTTCTCTAGTTGCAGCAAGTAGGGGCTATTCTTCGTTGCAGTGCATGGGCTTCTCATTGCGGTGGCTTCTCTTGTTGTGGAGCATGGGATCTAGGCATGTGGGCTCAGTAGTTGTGGTTTGTGGGCTCTAGAGCTCAGGCTCAGTAGTTGTGGCACACAGGCTTAGTTGCTCCACGGCATGTGGGGTCTTCCCGGACCAGGGCTCGAACCCATATCCCCTGCATTGGCAGGTGGATTCTTAACCACTGCACCACCAGGGAAGCCCTCTATGTCTTCTTTGGAAAAATGTCTATTCAGGTCTTCTGTCAACTTATTAATTGTGTTGTTTCTTTTCTTGATATTGAGTTGTATGGGTTCTTTATATATGGTGAATATCACCCCCTTACAGAATATGTCATATTCAAATATATTTTCCTATCCAGTAGGTTGCCTTTTTTGTTTTGTTGATGTTTTCCTTTGCTGTGAAAAAGCTTTTTAATTTGATGTAGT
The DNA here is from genome assembly GCF_000442215.2 of Lipotes vexillifer. NCBI lineage: Eukaryota > Metazoa > Chordata > Mammalia > Artiodactyla > Lipotidae > Lipotes > Lipotes vexillifer. Next base: position 255,027 of record NW_006774670.1, read on the forward strand.
CCCATTTGTTTATTTTTGCTTTTATTGTCCTTGCCTGAGGAGACATATTCAAAAAATGTTTCTAAGATTGATGTAAAAGATCTTCCTGCCTACATTTTCTTCTAGGACTTTTATGATTTTAGGTCTCATACTTAAATTTTTAATCCATTTTGAGTTTATTTGTGTATATGTGGTAAGAAAGTGGCCCTGTTTCTTTCTTTTGAGTGTAGCTGTTTTCCCAACACTACTTATTGAAGAGATTGTCTTTTGCCCACTGTATGTTCTTGCCTCCTTTGTTGTAGACTAATTGACCATTAGTACATGCGTTTATTTCTGGGGTCTCTATTATATTCCATTGATCTATGTGTCTGTTTTTGTGTCAGTAACTTACTACTGTAGCTTTATAAAACAGTTAGAAATCAAGGATTGTGATACCTCCAGCTTTGTTCTTTCTCAAGATTGCTTTAGCTATTTGTGATCTTTTTTGGCTCTACACAAATTTTAGGATTTTTTTTTCTAGTTCTGTGACAAATACCATTGTCTTTCTTTTCTTTCTTTTTTTTTTTTTTTTTTTTTTTGGTATGCGGACCTCTCACTGTTGCGACCTCTCCTGTTGCGGAGCACAGGCTCCAGATGCCCAGGCCCAGTGGCCATGGCTCACGGGCCCAGCCGCTCCGCGGCATGTGGGTTCTTCCTGGACTGGGGCACGAACCCATGTCCCCTGCATCGGCAGGCGGACTCTCAACCACTATGCCACCAGGGAAGCCCCACCATTGGTATTTTGATAGGGATTACATTGAATTGGTAGATTGTTTTTGGTAGTATGGACATTTTAACATTTTTGGTTCTTCCAATCTATGAGTACAGTATCTATTTCCATTTATTTATTTATTTATTTATTTACATTTTGAACACATTCCAAAGCTTTATATTTTAACACCTCCTTAATTTTATATTTTTGATGATTCATTTTACATCTTTTTATTTTATGTATCCCTTGAATAATTATTGTATTTTTAATTAATTTTACTACTTTTGACTTTTAATTTGCTACTTGTTTTATAAGAGATTGATTTACTATCTCTAGCATTTATTTACCTTTTCTGGTGAGAGTTTTGCTTTCATATGTTTTCTTATTAATTAGTGCCTTTTCTTTTTAGCTTGGAGGAGTCCCTTTAACATTTCTTATAAGGCCAATTTAGTGGTGATGAACTCTTTTAGCTTTTGCTTATCTATAAAACCTTAATCTGCTCTTTAATTCAGAATGATAACCTTGCCAGGTAGAGAATTCTTGTTTGGCAGTTTTTTTCTTTCAGCACTTTGAATATGTCATGTCACTCCCTTCTGGCTTGTAAAGTTTCTGCTGAAAAATGTTCTGATAGCCTTATGGGTTGTCCCTAGTACATAATAAGTTGCTTGTTTTCTTGCTTCTTTCTTTTTAAAATTCTCTCTTAATCATTAACTTTTACCATTTAAATAACAACATGTTTGAGTGTGTTGCTCTTTAGGTTTGTCTTATTTGGAACACTCTGGGCTTCCTGGAACTGAATATCTGTTTCCTTCCCCAGATTAGGAAAGTTTTCAGCCATTATTTCTTTAAATACAAATTAAAGAAATTTCTCTTTCTCTTCCTCTTCTCCTTTTGAAACCCCCATAATGCAAATGTTATTCCACTTGATGTTGTTCCAGGGTCCCCTATGTTATCCTCATTTCTTTAATTATTTTTTTACATTGTGCTGCTCTGTCTGGGTGTTTTCCATTGCTTTGTCTTTCAGCTTGTTTTGTGCTTCTTTTTGTTTTTAGTTGATTAACAATGTTGTGTTAGTTTCAGGTGTACAGCAAAGTGATTCAGTTATACATATACATGTATCTTTCCTTTTCAAATTCTTTTCCCATTTAGGTTATTACAGAATATTGAGCAGAGTTCCCTGTGCTATACAGGTCTTTGTTGGTTACCTATTTTAAAAATAACAGTGTGTACATGTCAGTCCCAGACTCCCAATCTGCTTCTGTTTCATCCATTCTGCTGTTGAACCCTTCCAATGTGTTTTTCATTTCAGTTATCACTTCTCTTCAGTTCTTTCTTATAGTTTCTCTTTGTTGGCTTCTTGCTATGTTCATCCCTTTCTTCTCCTGAGATCAGTGAGTGTCTTTATGAACATTATTTTGAACGCTTTGTCAAGTAGGTTGCTTATCTCTGATTCCTTAAAGTATTTTTCTGGGGATTTGCCTTGTTCTTTGATATGGAATATATTTCTCTGTCTCCTTGTTTTGTCTGTCTCTCTGTGTTTGTCTACATGTATTACAGAAAGTGGCTACCTCTGTCAGTTTTTTTTCCAGGGGGAGCAAAGGCAGCTGCCTTTATTGGGGGCCATGGGCCGGCTGGCTTCACTCAAAGGCCATGCACTTGATCTTGAAGTCGCCATTGGCTGCCAGATAGTTGATGGCCTCCAGGTTGAGGCAGTTGGGGAATTTGAATTTGTATCCACCAGTCACCTGGATGGTTAGCTCTGGTTAGCAGATGCATACCTCCACAACACTTCCAGGCTGGAAGGAGAAGACAGACTCCTGCTGCTCAGACCCCCAGGCCCCGCCATCCTTGCTGTTACACACGATGGTGTTGGTGTCCCTGTGCTCACTGAAGCAGGGGTTGAAGTGCAGGCACAGGTTGTTGTCATCTTTGCCCAGGTTCAGCACGAAGCTCTTGGCGTCCAGGGCCACCTTGCCCAACACTCTGAGGCACTCCCCAGGTTTGAGATTCAGGTTGCTGATGACAAGACCACAAACCATGATTGAGGAGAGGAGGATGTTCCTGGGACTTTGGGACCAGTTGTCTGAAGACTCTACTGGAGAGCCTTGGTCTTGAAAGAGTGGTATTCTTTAGAAGCTGTTCTGTGTGGCCCAGAAGTGCAGTCTCCTCTGGCCACCAGACCCAGGCATTCTATGGCCATCCCTCATGTGGGCTGTAGGTGCCTGCCAGCTGTGATAGGGCTGTGACTGCCGTATGGGGAGGAGAGGGTTGGAGTCACTTGCCCATCCTGGGTGTGGATTGATCTATGTGTGGGCTGGTTGGAGCTCAGGGCACTCATCAGGCTCAGTTGTGGGTCAGCTACTGCATGAGGATGACAGGACTCTGTAATCCCTGCTGACCTCCAGACCAGAAGATCCGTAGGTCTCTCCTCGGCTGTGGTTGCAAAAACTGGGGCTCCTGGTGAGTGTATAAGCTCCTTTCTGAGGAGCCTCATCAAGCCCTAATGAGGCCAAGGGGGTGTGCAAGGATGGTGTTTCCCCACTTACAGTCCCTGGGAGCACCTCCTTAGCCTCTAGATATGTGGGAAACCTGAAGCCTGTCCCTCAGGATGAAGCTCCAGGCTAAGTAAATAAGCCTTTTTCATATAAGACAGGGTTATGTTTCAGTCTGCTGTCTCAGCAGGGCCCTGGGTATGGTGGCCTGCCAACAGCTGTCTTTCCGATTGCTCCAGTGTCATGAAGTTCAAGAACACCAGCCCCCATGGCCACCAGGGCCAGGCCAGCCAGTAGTGTCCCCTATGCGGATTGCATGCACCCACTGGCTTTAGCTAGGTAGCTGGAGATTATAGGGGGTGGGACTTGCTCTCTTGCTTCAAGAAGGCAGCAGGAAAATGTCTTGACAGCACCTACCCCTGGGCTTCAGCAATCAGTTACACAAGTGCCTTGTCTGTGCACATGAGTCAGCCGTTAGGCCAGGAGTGGGAGAATATTATGACTGCTTGTGTTCTCCAGTCCCAGCCAGGGGGGCAGGGGAATGTCACAGCCACCCACACTTGCAGACTTTAGTTAGGGAGAAGGAGAATGCCATGGCTATTTGTGCCACCCCAGTCAGGGTGTGGGGGGATGCTGCAGCTGCCAGAGCTCTCCAGCTTCAGCTTCGTGGCAGGGTAGTGCATCCAAGCTCTCAGGTCTGTGGTAGCAGGTGAGGTGAGGAACACAATGGCCTCTGCCAGTGCCTCCTATGAGTATTACCACCATATTACACCCCCTGCAACCCCCCAACTGATGCTTTTAGATTTGCAAACAACTCTCCTTCACAAAGAGTTTCAGCAGTTTTCAAACCACTGATATTTTGCAGGGTCTCTGAGTGAGAAGGATTGCATGTGAGCCCTTTAAGAGGGGAGTCTCAGTTTCCAATAGCTTTTTTGGACCCTTGGACATTAGCCCCATTAGTTTTCTAAGCCAGACGTTTTGGGAACTCAGCTGTCTGGTGTAGAATTCTTGGGCCCGTGTGTCTGATGTGGGGTCCCACACTTGCTCTCCCAGGAGAAAAGCCTTTCTAATAAGATCCCTCTGTATTATGTGTGGCCAGGCCAGGGGTGGGGTTTGGGGTGAGAACTTTTCTCTGTCCCTCCTACCCATCCTGATGTAGTCCTTTTTATTCTTTGTTGTGAAACAGGTGATCAACTAGTTTTCAGGTTCTCTTCTGAGGCAATTAATCCACATGTAGGTATTTATCTCTGGGAAGAGATAAGTTCAGGCTCTTCCTTCGGCCTCTTCTTTTTTTTTTTTTTTCTTGCGTTATGCGGGCCTCTCACTGTTGTGGCCTCTCCCATTTGCGGAGCACAGGCTCCGGACGCGCAGGCTCAGCGGCCACGGCTCACGGGCCCAGCCGCTCCGCGGCATGTGGGATCCTCCCGAAACGGGGCACGAACCCGCGTCTCCTGCAACGGCAGGCGGACTCTCAAGCACTGCGCCACCAGGGAAGCCCCGGCCTCTTCTTAAAATGTCTTCTTAGTTGTTTATTTTTAACATATTCCTATCAAACAATATTTTTTGTGATGGTCAGATTTCTCATAAATTTGATATCTCATACGTAAATTCAATCATTTATTTTTAGAAGTTTAGAGAGTTCTTACAATTCTAATTATTTGAATTTTCTAAAAAGAAACTAAGGTACTAGTGACTTTGGTGACATTTAACTTAATAGGAAAGGAAGGTGGATTCTTTCTACTCACTGGTTCTTTCAAAAGGGCAAAATCACCCTGGAAATATCTAATTTTCAATTCAAAAATATAATTCTTACCAAACAGATTTGAGCTTTCAGTGGGTAGGATGTTTTATTAAATCACCTGAGTTATTAATAAAATTTCACCAAGTCTTGACAATCCCCTTTTATGTGCTATTCTCAAATAATGCACTTCCTTTCAAACACTTTAAATGGCTCTGAAGCTAATAATCATGTAGGATGCCCTCTCTTCTCACACAAAGAAGTATTTCAAAATGAATAACACAGGTCAGGTATATTTAAATCTTGCACTATGCATGCATGTTTTCTAACTCTAAAGCAAATGCTACCATTTTACTTAGTATCAACTGAATATTTGTAAAGTGTCAATGTCTGATTTCAAAGTCAAATGGATACTGATAGTGAATGTTTCAAGGTTTGAACCTCTATATTTGTTGTTAATTCTATAAATAGTTTTATCTTTAAAACTATTTATAGAATTAATAAATTAATAATTTATAGAGTAAATAAATAAAACTATTTCACTTTCCCACAGAAATCTTCAAGAGATATGGCAGTGATAAGATATAAAGTAAAAGTCCTTATTCAAGTGTTCACCTAAACAAAAAAGAACCCCTTTGAAATTTGAATTACAATGATTTTATCTCAAATAAAGAAAAAAGTATGAACACAAAGCAACGCTGCATTTTACAGTGCAGAAAGAGTGACCAATGATGTCTGCCTGGGACTTGGATACACATTTTACTATATAATGTCCAGAAAAGAGCATATTAATGATCTCCAAAAAAAAAGGAAACTGGATAGTCATAAGGATATTTCCTGGGACCACATACAGAAATGGCCCTGGTCACATTGATTTTTAAGGCAAGCAGTCATTTTAAGTCTAGTGCTACATCTGTTAAATTTCACCAGTTAAATATGACTTATGGACTGGATATTCAGAACACATGGACGACATAGCATTAGCATTAACTGCAAAATTAATTCTGTCAAGAATGACTTTGTAGAGGAGATTTAGACTGTCTAACCATGTGATTAGAAATATCAAATAAGCTAGCCTTTATTGAACACTTACAAGCCAGCACTGTGTTAATGTTTTTCATGCATTGTCTCATTAACACATAAAATTCCATGAAGTAAGTAGTGCTATTATCCTCATTTTATGGATAAGGACTGTAATGTAACAAAATGTACCAAAAAAGGTGTAACATTTAGCTAGTGTTAGAGGTGGAATTTGAACTCCAGATCATCTCCCTTCTAAGAACATGCCTGAGCTTACCACAAAAGCACATTTGTGAGAAGCAACAAATATGAGAAAGTCTAGGGATACATTTTAGCTCCATTTAACAAGAATAATCTTGAATCAAATATTCTCCGCAGGGATCAGTTTTCCTTCTGCAGGATACAGAGGAAGAATCAGGCATCATGGGGGCCCTATAAATTCCCCCAATTAAAACACAGAATGAAGATCACACCAGGTTTTCCTTCAGCTGGATCAAATAGGTGCTTGAACCTTATAAACACTGGCACCTCCAGGGAGGTATGGAGTCATGTGTTTGGTCTGTTCTGAGTTACCTATTCAATATTGTCTTATCTTTTGTAGTTTAACCCGTGTTGGAGTTGATTACCAAATTTACCACACCTTCTATCCATATTAGACTTGCCTGAAATAATATTCCACTATTACCCAGAGTAGTCAGTGTGGTGTTGTAATGTTTTCCACTGTTTGGATATTTGAAAGACCTAGCAGATTTCACATGAGGATTTTATTTAAATGTAAAACATACAGAGCAAGAGAAGTAGGTTTCAGGCAGCCATCAAAGGTCTGAGAGACAATCTTTGTGCCCTTGAGTTGTACTGAGCCTCTGGCTGCACTGCCAAGTTTTCATGAGAAATCTTAGCTTCAGGAGAGCAGCTAGAGGAAACTCTAAGAAGTTCTTCAAGTGGCCAAACCAGGCTTGTCAAACTATTTGAGCTCGTTGAACTATTGGTAAAGAAGCCAACCCTGGGTGGAGCGGGATTACCAGAAAAGTTTCCAGCTTTAAACAGCACATCATAAATGCCACTGCCTTTATCTCAGACAAGAGTCAAAAACCAGGCATCTCCAGAGACAGAAAGCTTAGCCATTCCAGCTGTAAATTAGCTATCTTTAGGTGTCCAGCCCTATATTCTGAAGCCATTTGACAAACATTATTTAAGATTGGACTGTACCTGTGTAATTGTTTAAAATCAATAATCTCTACATTTAAGACCCTTGAGAATTCCAGGCCTGAGTGTGAAAAATACTTGAGTCACGCTGTTAACAGAGGGTCTTAGAATTGTGAATGATTCTTGTTTAGCTTATGGGCCTCATTGATAATGTATAACTGTATTTCAAACATGGATCACACATGTGGACTTTACTATGATTCTAAAATATTATATGTAGCCTCCAGTTTTGATAGATCAATAAGACATTGATCTGATCCTAACTGAGCATAAGGGTTAGGAATAATGCTTTTAAACACATGTTGAAAACTATGTTTGGCTGAAATTCTGAATCTCCCCTTCCAACTCCCAAGAAAAATCTCAGAATTAAGTTCTAATATTTAACATGCTACCATGTTCTTGTTTTGTGTACATTGTTCTTGCATTTTCAACTTTAATTTAAATACATTAATAGTAAAATTGTCATGTGGTCATGACCAAAACCAGCACAAAGCTAAAACTCAGCAGAAAATATTCAAAAGCAGTCTAAATGATTATCTTTCCCAAAATGTGAAGTTAATTACACCAGGTCAAAAAGAATAGTAATCTCATTGCTACTTGAATAAAATTTAATTATAGACCAATCTTCACAAACTATTAATATGCTGACACATATTTAAATCAAGATTCACAAACACTGAAGAAGGGAGCTACAAATATGGAAAAGGAGAAAACTAGAATAAACTCTGTTCTGTGATATGCATTAAAGGGATTAGTACAAACTTGTAGGCTATAATATAATTGATAGATATACAGTCATTACAGATGTATGTGTATGTGTTGTTTTCTGCCTCTATCTGCTAAGAGCACTTGGAAGTAAAGAAACTCTGATACAATGAGCACACCTAGCCCACAGATCTTGGTTTCTACATACCAGGGATCCTTGGAGAAATGGCTGATATAAAGCATCTACACACACAAATACAAATTCATTTTTAAAAGGAAGAAATAAAGGATTAGAGAGGTTATGTCATTTACATAAAGTCACAAGCAAATAAGTGATAAAGAGAGCCTGAAAAGGTAAATGCTGGATCAGACTATCTGGGGTGAGATCCCAACATCCTTCATTTACTAGTTTTCTGGGCAAGTCTGTCAACCACCTGACCTTAATTTCCTGGGCAGTAAATCTGTATAACAACAATAATATGTACCTCATAAGTAGGGTTATTGTGAGGAACTAAATGAGATAATATTTAAAAACATTGCATATTGTAATTACACACTTTTTAACGCTATCATAATTTTTATTTTAATGACGATTTTTATTATATGAAACCATGTCTGGTTGACTTCACAATACTCCCACAGATACAGAATTGGAAGAAGTATATTACAATGATGAACACTGTATCAGAAAATGGACTTAAAAACCTCATGGTGTATTTGTGAGAAAATGAGGAGGGTGACCTAAATAGTATAAAGTGTAAGAACTGAAGAAGACTAGGAAACATGGTTGACAGAAATGTTGAGCCCAGATTATACTGATCGTTGAGTTTGGAGTGTATATGACTTTTGGAAGTGCATTTTGGGGGGAGTTTAGGTTCTTCAGGTCAGTATGCAAGATATTTTGGGTGAAGGAAAAAAAGAAATTGTCTTTTTGCTATATATGGGTAAAGGATAGTCCCTGAATAGTTAATAATGCCTAAATTGTACTGGAAAAATTAAAGGGCATCATAAATTCAAAATAATTAGAGATGAATTCAGATAAAAAATAGGAACATGTTGCAACTGTAGAATATATAAATTAAATTAATTTTAGCTTTAAATTGTAACTTAAATTGGTCTAACAAATGATTTCACATAGAGACTCTGTAGGGAGTGACTTCAATTGATACATGTCTAATTTGTAAGTATTAGGAATCCATTGTTTGATATAAATAATTGATGTGAAATTATTGCAAGTTTTCTCCTATTAGTTTTTTTTTTTTTTTTTTTTTTTTAAATTTAATTAATTAATTACTTTATTTATGGCTGTGTTGGGTCTTCGTTTCTGTTTTTTTTTTTTTTTTTTTTCAGTACACGGGCCTCTCACAGTTGTGGCCTCTCCCGTTGTGGAGCACAGGCTCCAGAAGCCCAGGCTCAGCGGCCATGGCTCACGGGACTAGCAGCTCTGCAGCACGTGGAATCTTCCCGGACCGGGGCACAAGCCCACATCCCCTGCATTGGCAGGTGGACTCCCAACCACTGCTCCACCAGGGAAGCCCTATTAGGTATTTTTTAATTGTCTCCTTTGGAATCTTTATCCTGTTAATTTACTTAGCCATTTTTTTCACACAAGGAAAAAGCTACAAATACAAGCCAAGTGATCAAAAATTGATGTAATTATTTCAATATAGCTTCATTTTAAAAAAGCTAGAAATGACAACACAATATTCATTTATATTCTATATTTCATCATTTTTCCTCTCCAGTTTCTGCTGGCACAATGCAAAGTCCAAAAATATTAAGACTAAGGAAAAGGAAGAAATAAAGGTTAGAAATAATGAGCAAAATGGACAATCACTTCTGGATAATTGAGAGTGAACTGTATATGCTCTTAAAGTAAGGGGCAACATCATTATCTGCATTTTCCTGTAAAAATATGTGTGGCCAGTAAGCAGTATTGCTACTCTTACTTCTTAAAGCATGAGCAACTGGTCTCTAGAGGAGCATAGCTAAATTTGGGGGTTTAATGAAGGTTTAAGTGGGAATGAAACTTACCAAACCTTGCATATGAAATTTCACTTGACCCAGAAGCACTGTTCCTAATTCTGCAAAGTTAACAAAAGGCATGAGAATGGGGAGGAATGCATTACTAGACACAATCTGTTCCATCAGTTTTTTTGAATTCCTATCCTATTTCAATCTTCTTTGTACAATAGATGTAATGTCAAAAGCATTGCTAATTAGAGGATATTTGTAGTAGCCAGATGCTCAAAAAGAACCACCATAAAGCTAGAAGAAAAGAAGAGAAAAAAGGCGAGACATAGCTGTTGTAATAAAAACAGTCTATTTCTTAAAAAAATATTACAAATACTAACTGAATAGTGTAGCCATTCCTAAGGATGATTATGGATTTTAACATGTTGTGACACCTATAATACCTCTATGTCCTATTCTCTTATTTTCACTCTGTTGTAGTCCTCAGAAAGATGAGTTGACCAATTCCACAGCTTCAACAACAAAGGCAAATGCAATGTAAGAAATATTGGATCTGTTGGAAATTTTCAGTTGCCTTTATAACAACTCATAAAAATATGAACTCTAATCTAATCACCATTGATATTATCACCTGTGGAGGGTTTGTGTGTGTGTGTGTGTGTGTGTGTGTGTGTGTGTATACTTCCAGCTAGGGTGATATAATTTTTAAATTTAATTTAATTTATTTATATTTTTATACCGCAGGTTCTTATTAGTCATCTATTTTATACCTATTAGTGTATACATGTTAATTCTAATCTCCGAATTCATCACACCACCACCCCCACCCCTGCTTTTCCCCCTTGGTGTCCATACATTTATTCTCTACATCTGTGTCTCTATTTCTGCCTTGCAAACCAGTTCATCGGTACCATTTTTCTAGATTCCACATATATGCATTAATATATATTTGTTTTTCTCTTTCTGACTTACTTCACTCTGTAAGGGTGATATAATATAACATATAAGACACTAAGTCACTTCAGGCAGTTTTTTTCCTACTTTTAACTATTTTTTTCTGTCATGTTTAATAAGAAACATTCAAAAATCACCTGCACTGTGAACATACTTTGTACGAAGGTTATTAGAGATAGAGAGGAGAGTTTGCTTTGATCAGTGCTGAGCTATTGAGCAAAACAATGGCTATGATTTTGAAGTAGTGTTGAGAAATTCAATCCAGGAAAGATTAGTTTTGATAATTTTGACAGAAAGTGAGATGAATTTCTACTTGTAAAGTAGACATGAATATTTTGCTAGTTATCTTAAATCATCTGTTTTTGAACAGATCCAACAGTTTTTGAAAGATTTGGCTCAGTCCCATCCCATCCCATCCCATCCTTCCCTCCCTACTTATTAATAAGTGATCCAGATGCTGGGCTAGGCTTGGGAATATCAAAGCAATGAATAAGACCTTCCTTTAGAAGACTCAAGTCACCTAGAAAAACACAAAAAGCCCCCAACAAAATGGATAGTTACAAAAAAAGTTGAATAAACGAGATTCTATTGTTAGCTACAGAGTTTCAGGGGAGCATGGGTGCATGGCACTAACTGAGATGCTATAGGAAACTTCAATGGAGAAGAAGAAACCTGAAGTTTGATGAGCAAATAGAAGTCAAAAGATGGGAGAGAGACAAGGAAGAACTCTAGGCAGAACAGCCTATATGCAAAAGATCTGGGACATGAGAACGCATGGTATGTTAGGAACATCGAAGAGGAATTTCTTGGCTGTAAGATAGGGAGTGTTTTCACATATATTATCTTACATAGTGTTCAAAATAGCAAAATAGTTCAAAATCTTTCAAGGCAGAAAGATTTTTTTCCCCATTTTAATATAATAAAACGACAATTTGGGGAGGGATCTGAATGTTATAAAACTCTCTAATGCTAATAATGGATTTTGAATTCATTTCCTTCGATTACAGTGAAAACATGCCAAGTATAGTAATAAGTACTGAGTCATGTCAAAGAGGATTCTACAACACAGCACAGGACAGAGTAATAAAAGTTGATACTTATATAGTGATTATTTTATGTCAGATGTCAATAGGGCTTCCCAAGTGTTATTTTAAACTCATCAAACCCTTGCCACCTACAAAGTTAGCACTATTATTATCACCATTTTGTGAATTAGGAAACCAAGGTAAAGAAAGATAAATCTTCACTAATTTCTCATGGCTAAATAATTGGCAGAACTAAGGCATAAAATCAAATAGTCTATCTCCAAATCCCACACTCAACTGCTAAATCACTGCTTCTCTATGTTATTATATTATTCATGCAAGAAGTCAATGATTAAAAAGCAGTTTAAAATAATGACAATAAAGGGGGAGAATTTTTGTATGTGATCTATAAGATATAGAGAGGAGGGGATTATTGTTTGGGGTCGAAAATTTGGTTTTGAATATAGAAAAGAATTAGCAAAATAATTGACAGTCCTGGGTACTGTGATGCCTTGCTTAGATCTCCTTTCAGGCATTCATTGCTCCCTCCACTGCTGGGAGGGCTGCCTGCTGAAGATTGGGGTCATCTCTTTCCTCAGGAATTGCCCATATCTGAAGGGAGCTGCCTCACCCAGTGTTAAATCCCCTTCTGAAAAGTAGACCACAATGACTGAGTTCTACAGACAGGTTAAGTAAATTACCTTAGGTCACAAAGATTCCACATAAAAGAATATGATCCCATACTTGCCTCATTCAAAGTCTAAGGCATTTTTCCTTTACCAGGTTTCCTCCTGTATATAAACTTTACAGATCAAAGTAGTATTTTATAAGAACTGACAAATTTATTTATGTCCACTTCATGCAATCTTTAGACTCCTGTCATTTCAGTGTACTCTCATAAATAAGTTTGTTTCAATATCTTTAACATAGACCAAAAATATAAAAGAAACCAGGAGCAGTATAAAAGGAGAAAACTATTGGACATTGAAACATGGGATTATAAGTGATATCCTGTATTGTATATTAAATATATGTATATAATATAATGTATAATGTATATATATTTTGTAGCTTAAGAATATGTGTTTCCTTATATTGAATATAAAATACTGAAGTCTGGGCTTCCCTGTTGGTGCAGTGGTTGAGAGTTTGCTTGCCGATGCAGGGGACACGGGTTCGTGCCCCGGTCCGGGAAGATTACACATGCCGCAGAACGGCTGGGCCCAGTGAGCCATGACTGCTGAGCCTGCGTGTCTGGAGCCTGTGCTCCGCAACAGGAGAGGCCACAACAGTGAGAGGCCCATGTACCGCAAAAAAAACCCCCAAAAACCTGAAGTCTGTGTGCCCTAGAGATGAGAAGAATCATTCTTATTGATTCTAAGCATCTAAGCTACACTTTATAAATAGTAGGAATCAGTGGCACTTCATTCTAGGTTTCTATGTGTCATTGGCTCTTTTCTGGTTGTTGAAAAAGCTGGAATGTCTGTTAATTTGAAATACTGTGTATAACAGAAAGTATATCAGCTGTGCTTCAACTGACTCTAATAGAAAATCTTCCAGAATATTCCTGGGCCTTTAAACTAAGCTTTTATTTTTCCAGAATTTTACTCACAGTTGATTCAAGACATTTCCTTGTTATACTCAACGACAAATAGTTAAGCTCAATAAGGTAATAGTTTGAGCAACTGAAACCCTATATGTTGCGTTTCTCACAGACAGAGTGAATGCTGCTTCAGGGCACTGATCTATTAAGCCAGATGTTATAAATCACAGGGCTATTCACTGGCAATCATGATGAGAATCCCTGTTTATAGAATTGCAACCTTGTGCAATATTTGCATAGGCCAAAGACAATTAAAAGAGTTAATGCCAGTGAGGGTCACCTTTCAAGAACCACTTAAATAGAACTGTGCATGCAGCAGTGCCTTGCCCCTCCATGAGGGGCACTGTAACACTAGACATCAAGTCCATAGCAAGATGTATAAAAGTCATAAAATAGCCAATCTCTTTAATCCAAGTTTGTCTTCAAAGGGACATCTTCATTAGTCAAGCAGCACAGTGAACACAAGTTCTAAAATACTCATTAACTGCCCTCTGAAATCAATCAATTTTGGAAACAATTTACAAATCACATATTTATTTGATATATTCATTATATAAAAAGTGAATAAATAACAACACCCTCAAAAGTCTTGTAACCTTTTAAATACACGGTAGTAGTAAAAATTTTATTTGAAACAATGTCATGTTTAGCTGTGTAGCCTAAGAAAATACTGCATGTATTATTGTCCTTGGAATAAAATTATGCTGTTGAAAGCCTTACTCTTCTTATTTGTGGAGAAGATTAAACATACTACTGCACTACCATTGGCTTTTTAGACTATACTTATATAAATAATTGTCTTTGTTTTAAGGCTGAGTTTGATTCTTATGACTGCATTTCCTTTGAGGAGATAACACCATGACATAATTATACCAATTAGACTTCCCTTGTCTGTCAGCAATGTTGTAGTTACTAGTATCAATTAACCAATATATATGCATGTTTGACTGACCTTCATAAGAATTATATAAGTTCACATGTTGGAAATGAGCATCATTAATTTATAGGCAGAGATAATCATATACAATATATCATATCTATATCATAGTAAGGCAAGAGTCTTAGCAATGTAATGCATTAAGTGCTTGTTTATCTAAAAAGTAACAGCAACTAGCATTCATTGAAATATTTACAATGTGGCAGGTCCTAAACATTTTACATAAATTAATTTGATTACTCTTCAACCTGAATCTATGAAGTGAGTACTATTATTTCTCAGTTTTGTAGAAAAGGTGACTGAGACTTAGAAAGGTTAAGTACTTTGCCCTAAAGACTAAGTGAAATCCAGTAAGTGATGGTGGGAGAGTTGAAATATGGCAGTCTCTCACCAGAGCCAGGTTCTTAACCCTGGAATCAGAGGTCTTGCTCAAGTTTTGGTACTGTCTCTAATGAACCAATAATCTCATTGGTTCTGAGGTCCTGAGTAGAGGAATAAAGTTTTCTGACTTAAGTTTTGGAAATATCACTCCGGATGCTTCGCTGAGAACTGATAAAGACACTTTTGGAGGCAGAGCTACCATTGATTAAACATAGCACTATCCTAAGAGTCTTTAATGGACAAACACTGGCCCAGAATGTGGACCCCTGAGACATCCCATGCAAACGCATCTGCTTGACTGCTGTAGATATAGTACAGTATATGGTACAGTATATTGTAGATATGTACAATATAGCGAATTATGCAATATAAAATGTGTAGATCTTACATCTCTTTATATTTTGACATGTCAGTTGCAGAATCTTTAAGGTGCTATATTTTCAAATACTTAGAAAAAACATCAACAATTGTTATAGATCATGTAAAGTATAAAACACAAAATGTTGTATTTCACTACAGGAAAGGACACTTCAATTCACACTCTTCTGAAACATCCCTACAAACTGTTGTTTGGATTAATCAGGCCACAGGAGAATTCAAACCACAGATGGTTTGAATTCAAACACATTTCAAAAACAATGTTCAATGTAGACCAATTGAAAAAGTGGGGCAGCAATGATTAATGCTCT
This sequence comes from Lipotes vexillifer, assembly GCF_000442215.2. Lineage (NCBI taxonomy): Eukaryota > Metazoa > Chordata > Mammalia > Artiodactyla > Lipotidae > Lipotes > Lipotes vexillifer. The sequence continues at coordinate 270,481 of NW_006774670.1, forward strand.
ATAATAAGTAATTTTTATTCATAACAGAAATCTAAATAGACAAGAGATGTAGATGTCACAAGGGGTGAAATTTTAAAGAAATTTATATGAAAGGGAATGACTAAGTAGAGGAAAACAATCAGATTTGCCTCTGAATGAGCATTGCCTTTGGCCTTGTTAGCTCAAGAGCCACCTTTGCTTTCTTTCTGACACCATCATTTAACTGCAACAAATCAAATTTGTCTGATAGAGTTGCTTGACAGGAAGCATAAGTAACTGCCAGGAGGCCTGGCTGCAGCTCTTGCTATCTTATAGCACACAGTTGTGCTATGTCGTTTGAATTTGTGCCTCAATGCATCTTTAGGGCATCCCTTCTACATAACCTGATTAAAGTTGGGTCCTGTCTGTTCACATGACTGGCAATGCTTAGAATCCTACTGTTAACCCAGACCACAAATTTTAAGTCCAGTAGAAATATTTTTCAGAAAGAAATACTTATGAAACTAGACATTTCTAGCAGCCTTCCTTTCATTAGGCCCCAGCATTTTATCACCAAAATCCAACCACGTCTGTCTATTCACTCTGGCTCTTAAAAAGCTTTTGTTCCTTGAATCCCACTCTGATAATTTCTTTGCTATACTTATCCTCTAGCCTTATGCACTGTTTGTAATACTTTCATTCCCAATCTTTGTATGGTCTGTAAAAGTATTCTTGGGCATTTTCATGCAGTTGCTATATATTCTCAATAAGGTTATCAAATTCCTTGAAGACTAAAATATTCACAAAGTATTTGGATAGTTGGATATATGCTGGGGAAACTCAGGAAATGACTTTGTCAAATATATATCATCCACTTTTTTCATCAATAATGCCATTTGCAGCAACATGGATGGACCTAGAGATTGTCATACTGAGTGAAGTAAGTCAGACAGAGAAAGAGAAATATCGTATCATATCACTTATATACAGAATATAAAAAGAATTGATAAAAATGAATGTATTTACAAAACAGAAACAGACTCACAGACTTAGAGGAATGAACTTATGTTTACAGGGGTGGGGGGAAGGGTGGAGGGAAGGGATAGTTTGGCATTGACATGTACACGCTGCTATATTTAAAAATGATAAAAAAATAAAATAAAGCAGCTGTGCAAGAACAACAACAACAAAATTGGTAAAACCTCATATGTTTTTATGTATTACATAGATGATTCATGTTTCACAGAGAACAATTTTTAACCAAAAAAATGTCATCTCTCACCCCTAATCTCCCTCTTTCTTGTGCTAGTATTAGCAATTCTTTTTGTTATCATTCTGGCAATAACTAACCCTTAAATTCTTAGGCTTCCCCTACTATTTTTCTGTAACATTCCAAATTATTCTCCTCTTCAGTATGTTGAACAATTTAGCAAATTTTTCTTTTAAATTTAAGTTCTCATTCAGATTACTTCCATCACTTCAAATAACTCACTAAATTATTTTTTCCAGACAAACAAGGTGTACTATTTCCTTGTGAAAAGGCACATCGTCAAATAGCATACATGTGCTCTTGGCAGCTAAATATGATTGCTTGGGTCCTAACTGCTCCTTTTGAGGATTTTCTTTAGTCTGTTTTTTAAAGCTGCTGGGTTTTGAAATGAGGTGGGTTTTTTTTTTAATTTTTTATTTAATTTTATTTTATAGTTTAATTTGAAGTTCCAGGCACTAGAAAGGCTTTGTTTTAGAATAAAAATTTCAAAGATTTTTTAAGGTGAGAAAAGTAGATTTGAAGAAGTTAAGTGACATGTCTAAATTAAATTACACAGTAAATATTCAAGGCAACAAAATAGGCAAAATCTTTAATACCTGTTATGATTAATTGTACATTAATAAAAAAAGAAATTATCTTAGTACCTGAGCATAGCCATATATGGATCAACTGTTTCTTTATTAATTTTCTGTCTTGATGGCCTATCCAACGTTGAAAGTGGCATATTTAATATCACTACTCTTATTTTATTGCTGTCCATTTCCCCCTTTAAGTCTGTTAATATTTGCTTTAAATATTTAAGTGCTCCAGTGCTGGGTGCCTATATATTTATTGTTCTTATATCCTCTTATTGAATTGATTCCTTTATTACTATTTAGTGACTTTTTTTGTCTTTCTTGTGACTGATTTTGACTGAAAGTCTATCTTATCCCATGTAAGTATAGCCTCCCCTGTTCTCTTTTGATTACAATTTCCCTAGAATATATTTTTCCATTACCTCACTTTCAACCTATGTGTGTCCTTAGAGTGAAACTGAATCACTTGTAGGCAGCATGTAGTTGGAGCTTGGGGTTTGTTGTTGTTGTTGTTTTCATTCAGCAACTTTGTATCTTTGATTGGAAAATTTAATTCCTTTTCATTTAAACTAGTTATTGATAGGTAAGGACTTACTACTACCATTTCATTAGTTGTTCTCTGTTTTTTAAAAAGTTCCTTTGTTCCATTCTTCCTCTCTTACTCTCTTCCTTTGTAATTTATTTTTGGTAATGGTATGCTTTAATTCCTTTTTTATATATCTTTTATGTAACTACTATAGGTTTTTCTTTGTTGTTACCATGAAGCTTACATAAAACATTGTATATATAAAACAGTCAATTTTAAACTGATAACAACTTAGCTTCAGTTGGGCAAAAAAGCTCTAGAGTTTTCCTTCTCCTCCTTGCACATTTTATGCTATTGTGTCACACTTTACATTTTTTTATATTGTGCATTATTTAAAAAATTATCATAGTTATAGTTATTTTTATTATTGTTTTTCAACCTTTTTATAATTTTTTTTTAACAATTTTTATTTTTTTGACCACGGTATGTGCATGTGGGATCTTATTCCCCAATCAGGGATCAAACCTGCACCCCCTGCACTGGAAGCACAGAGTCTTAACAACTGGACTACCAGGGAAGTCCCTGTTTTTCAACTTTTATACTAGAGGTAAAAGTGTTTTATACACCAACACTACTGTATTAGGGTATTCTGAATTTGACTGCATATTTCTCTTTATTAGTGAGTTTTATACCTGTATATGTTTTCATGTTATTAATTATCACCCTTTCATTTCAACTTGAAGAATTCCCTTTAGCATTTCTTGTAAGGCAGGTCTAGTAGTTATGAACCCCCTTATTTCCATTATAATCTGAGAATTAATTTTATATGATTTCTACTATTTTTAATATATTAAGGTATGTTTTATGGCCCAGAATGTGCTCTATCTTGGTAAAAATTCCATGTGAGAGTGTGAGAAGCTGGCATAATCTGCTGTTGGATGAAGTATCTTATGAAGTACATTAGACTCTTGGTTTCCGTTCTGACATGTAAAGAGCTTAAAATTTGTCACTCCTTTCCCTACGAGTAAAAAGATAAATGAATTGAAAATCAAAAACTCTTAGTACATATATCAAAGAATTGAAAACCCAGGGCAAACTGCTGCCTCCTCTGAAAACTGGAAGGACAGAAACAGAATCACAACTTACTGGGAGCAGAAGTCCAGAAGCAAAGCCTGTATCTGGACCAGTATTGGTAAAACCATTTTATATTGTAGTTGAGGAATTGCTGGAGGCTCAATGTGTACTGATGTGAGCAATAAAAATTCCAAGGGGGTCCAGTCTTTGGGAATACCAAATACTTTCTTGAGTTTTACCTCCAGGAGCTCTACCAGATTCTAAATCTAACAGAGGAAAATTCCCTTGCACTTCCAGCAGAGGTTGGGAAACAGTAACCATTTTGAAATATGCCTATGGCTTTCCTTAACAAGGCCTGTCCTACAGGGAACCTACTTTACCAGAGTTTAACTGGCTGGGGCTTTACTAAAGCTTAACTGACACATATTCAAAAGGGCAAAAGGATTTCTTATCAACCAACTTACCACTTAGGATCGCCAAAAGCCAGTGAAGAGCTTAGGCTCAAAGCTACCCAACCCAAAGGGAGCATGGGTATTATCACACTGTTCTGGCTACTCATTGCTGTGTAACAATCTATCCTGAAACCTAGTGCCTTAATAGAACCATTTATTTTTTAACAGACTTATTAAGATTTAATTAATATACAATAAACTGCATATGTTTAAAATGTACAATTTGATATATTTTGACGTGTATATTCTGTGAAAGCATCAGTGCAATGAGGAAAATAAACAGATTTATCACCTTCAATTTTTTTTGTGTGCCCTTTTTAATTTTTAAATGTTAAATTGACATTTTATATATCATTGGATCCAAGTTGAGGAAATATTATTCAGAATTTTGGCATCCATTCTCACAAGAGATAGTGATCTGTAGTTTTCTTTTCTTGTAAGTTCTTTTTTCCTCCTGGTTTTATTATGAGGATAATGCTGACCTCATAGAATCAGTTAGGAGTATTCTCTATTTCTTTTTTAATCTATTTGCAAGAATTTGCTTATAATTGAAATTATTCCTTATATATTTAGTATAATTTATCAATGAAGCCCTCAGAGTCTGGAGTTTTCTTTCTGTTTAGTTTTATTTTTTCAAATTTAATATCTAATATCTAATAAATAGATATTAGACCATTCAAGTTATTTCTTCTTGAGTGAGTTTTGTCATTTCTATCTTTCAAAAAATTTGTCTATTTCATCCAATTTATTGAATTTATTGACATGAAACTTGCTTATAAATTTTTGTATTATTTTAAGAATTATAGAATTTATAGTGACTCAAAGAGAACAAAATCAATTGGATATTTTTATCCAGCCAAAAGTTGGTGATGAATTGGACTAAGAGGCAAGTACTATGTTGCCATCTAATACTAAGATTAGTCATAGATAACAGTCATTAATAAGTTGTCTTAGTATTCTCTTTTGAAGAAAGCAGAACATTAATTCAATAGTTATTTGCCAATATACTATTATTAAGAATATTATATGCCAACTATTATATTCATTGATTGTTTTCTAAGAAAATTGCTCAAAATTTTATTAAAATACTTGGGACCTAAGACAAATTTTAGCTAATTATGTAGAAAATTCATTTAAAATTTAGTTGCTGTAATCTTACGTTTGTCATTTGGGTTTTCTAAGGAACAAACACAAATATGTACTAAGAACGAGAGATTTATTAAGATTTATTGGGACAATACTTGTGAAAGATAAAGGATACAGAGTGCAGGAGTAGGCAGGGAAAGACTTCTGACTGGAATACAGGTCTGACATCTGTGAAAGGAGAGTATGAAGGAAAGAAGATTGACTAGGAAGAGCCCCAGACAGTGGTACAGTCTTGAGAAAAACCCTGACTAGCCCAACAGAGAACTCTAATGCTTAGATGTCTTTCAAACAGTTCCACGTAGTCTTAAATGTTGAATCCTTGTATCACCATGATGTTCAGTTATTGGAACCGTACAGTCATTCTGTTGTGTCCCATGGCTCAAAAACTGAGGCAGATCCTGAAAGTACCTACAGCTAGAGACTCTCAACTAAATTCTTTTTTGTGGCATGTTTCCCTTGGAATAGACTTCAGAAAGGGGCAGAATAGAATGGCTTCCCCATGGTGTTTTCTAATGTTAAGAAACACTATTGTCACTTAAAAATGCTAAATTATATTCCCTAAACAAGTAGCGTGAAATATGTTCTCCAAAGAATGCCACATTAAATATTTTTAAAGTATACTAAACAATAACACTGGATTAAAATCTTATATTAGTCCTTATTTTCATTTGCCCTGATTATTTTCTACTAGATTTCTCTGTATTTACAGAATACATAAACATTTCATAAACCCTAGTATTACTAGAAGAAGCAATCAACATTTATTATTCTTGGGACCCTACTTAACCTCAATTTTCTTAAATGGGAAATTTTGGAGACTATATTTTTCATGTATATATTATTACAAAATATTTGTGTGATTGTTCACTATAATTAAATTTTTTGCATGCTTGTTATAATCAGACCCTTAGAATTTTGCTGTAATATAGACTAAGAGAATTTTACTTTTGTATTCATCAAAATAATTTAGTAACACTAAATAAAAAATAATGTGGTTTCAATGACACACCAAATATGCTATATTTTACAAAAGTAGTGTTGGCTGATACAAAGTATTTTGGGTTAAGCACACAGGGTCAAAAGCACAAAAAAGTTGAGAATGAGTTTTTGAATAAGAAGTAACACTTATGTTTACTAAAAGTTCTATATTAGAAACTTAAAGAACTTACTAAAGCATTGTTTCTTGGTAAAATTAATATTACATTCACATATACATGTATGCATGTATCTGCATATGTATGTATGTCTTTGTAGATATTCATAAGCAGTTATAAGTTGTTCATTCATTCCTCATCTCTGGAGGTTGAGCTGATTTCAAGGGATTTGTTTCACACAAGTTAAAACAGCTGCAAAGGTTTTTATTAGGTTTCTAGCTGGTTTTAAGAGGGGTAAAAACACTACATGTAAATTAGACTTTTAAAAATCAGATATCTATTCTCATATTGGCCTAGTTTTGAAAATGATTTATTTTCTTTTATGATTGTTCTTTAATTGTTGATGTCTCTTTATATATATTTTTAGTTTTATTTTTTAATTTTTATTTATTTTTGGTTGCATTGGGTCTTCGTTGCTGCACGCAGACTTTCTCTAGTTGCGGTGAGTGGGGGCTACTCTTCGTTGCGGTGCGTGGGCTCCTCATTGTGGTGGCTTCTCTTGTTGTGGAGCACAGGTTCTAGGCACACAGGTTTCAGTAGTTGTGGCACGTGGCTCAGTAGTTGTGGCTCATGGACTCTAAAGAGCAGGCGCAGTAGCTGTGGCGCATGGGCCTAGTTGCTCCGCAACACATGGGATGTTCCCGGACCAGGGATCAAACCCGTGTCGCCTGCATTGGCAGGCAGATTTTTAACCACTGTGCTACCAGGGAAGTCCTCTCTTTGTATTTTGATTAAAGTTTCTCAGATCCCTAGCTGCTAATTAATGGACCTTCAAACAGAAATACAAGATGATTTTTCTTTTACCTCTGTTTTCTGTGGAGTACGTAGTAACGGATCTTTAAATAAACATTGACAGGGCTTCCTTGGTGGCGCAGTGGTTGAGAGTCCGCCTGCAGATGCAGGGGACACGGGTTCGTGCCCCGGTCCGGGAAGATCCCACATGCTGCGGAGAAGCTGCGCCCGTTGGCCATGGCCGCAGAGCCTGCACGTCCGGAGCCTGTGCTCGCTCTGCAACGGGAGAGGCCACAACAGTGAGAGGCCTGCGTACCGCTAAATAAATAAATAAATAACATTGACGAACACTGGTGGGATGACAGTGGAAGTGTTTAGAGAGAAAGTGTCTTAACTGATTCTTTAAACTTTATTTTCATATATCATTATTTTTATTAAATGTGACATTCCCAATCATAGTTTTAAGATTTGAATTGAAAGTTAACTTAATTTTAAAATAAAAATTATTATACCATTATTCAAAACACATATAAAAACAGCTTCCCTTGTGGCGCAGTGGTTGAGAGTCCGCCTGCCGATGCAGGACACACGGGTTCGTGCCCCGGTCCCGGAAGATCCCACATGCTGCGGAGCGGCTGGGCCCGTGAGCCATGGCCGCTGAGCCTGCGCGTCCGGAGCCTGTGCTCCACAATGGGAGAGGCCACAACGGTGAGAGGCCCGCGTACTGCAAAAAAAAAAAAAACACATAAAAATACATGAAATAATATAAAATAAGTATTTTGGCCACACAGCTTTGAAAGATATTGGCAATTTGACTTATTAATTTTACAGCTTTTTTTTTACTAATAGATGGACTTTATTTATTTATTTTAAACATCTTTATTGGAGTATAATTTCTTTACAATGGTGTATTAGTTTCTGCTGTATAACAAAGTGAATCCGCTATACATAAACATATGTCCCATATCTCCTCCCTCCTGCGTCTCCCTCCCACCCTCCCTATCCCACCCCTCTAGGTGGTCACAAAGCACCAAGCTGATCTCCCTGTGCTATATGGCTGCTTTCCACTAGCTATCTATTTTATATTTGGTAGTGTATATATGTCCATGCCACTCTCTCATTTCGTCCCAGCTTACCCTTCCCCCCTCCCCATGTCCTCAAGTCCATTCTCTACATCTGCATCTTTATTCCTGTCCTGCCCCTAGGTTGTTTGGAACCACTTTTTTTTTTTTTTTTTTACATTCTATATATATGTGTTAGTATAAGGTATTTGTTTTTCTCTTTCTGACTTACTTCACTTTGTATGACAGTATCTAAGTCCATCTACCTCACCACAAATAACTCAATTTTGTTTTTTTTATGACTGAGTAATATTCCATTGTATATATGTGCCACATCTCCTTTATCCATTCATATGTCAATGGACACTTAGGTTGCTTCCATATCCTGGCTATTGTAAATAGAGCTGAAATGAACATTACAGTATGTGACTCTTTTTGAATTATGGTTTTCTCAGGGTATATGCCTAGTAGTGAGATTGCTGGGTTGTATGGTAGTTCTATTTTTAGTTTTTTAAGGAACCTCCATACTGTTCTCCATAGTGGCTATATCAATTTACATTCCCACCAATAGTGCAAGAGGATTCCCTTTTCTCCACACCCTCTCCAGGATTTATTGTTTGTAGATTTTTTTTTTTTTTTTTTTGCGGTACGTGGGCCTCTCACTGTCGTGGCCTCTCCCATTGCGGAGCACAGGCTCCAGACACACAGGCTCAGCGGCCATGACTCACGGGCCCAGCCGCTCCATGGCACGTGGGATCTTCCCGGACTGGGGCACCAACCCACGTCCCCTGCATCGGCAGGTGGACCCCCAACCACTGTGCCACCAGGGAAGCCCCCTGTTTGTAGATTTTTTGATGATGGCCATTCTGACCTGTGTGAGGTGATACCTCATTGTAGTTTTGACTTGCATTTCTCTAATGATTAGTGATGCTGAGCATCCTTTCATGTGTTTGTTGGCAATCTGTATATCTTCTTTGGAGAAATTTAGGTTTTCTTCCCATTTTTGGATTGGGTTGTTTGTTTTTCTGATATTGAGCTGCATGAGCTGCCTGTATATTTTGTAGATTAATCCTTTGTCAGTTGCTTCATTAACAAAAATTTTCTCCCATTCTGAGGGTTGCCTTTTTGCCTTGTTTATGGTTTCCTTTGCTGTGCAAAAGCTTTTAAGTTTTATTAGGTCCCATCTGTATATTTTTGTTTTCATTTCCATTTCTCTAGGAAGTGGGTCAAAAAGGATCTTGCTGTGATGTATGTCATAGAGTGTTCTACTTATGTTTTCCTGTGAGAGTTTTATAGTGTCTGGCCTTACATTTAGGTCTTTAGTCCATTTTGAGTTTATTTTGGTGTATGGTGTTAGGGAGTGTTCTAATTTCATTCTTTTACATGTAGCTGTCCAGTTTTCCCAGCACCACTTATTGAAGAGGGTGTCTTTCTCTATTGTATATTCTTGCCACCTTTGTCATAGATTAAGTGTCCATATGTGCATGGGTTTATCTCTGGGCTTCCTGGCCTGTTCCATTGATCTATATTTCTGTTTTTGTGCCAGTACCATATTGTCTTGATGACTGTAGCTTTGTACCATATGATTATCTCAATAGATGCAGAAAAATTTTGACAAAATTCAACCCCCATTTATGATAAAAACTCCCCAGAAAGAAGGCATAAAGGGAACCTACCTCAACATAATAAAGGCCATATATGACAAACCCACAGCCGATATCATTCTCAGTGGTGAAAAACTGAAACCATTCCCACTAAGATCATGAACAAGACAAGGTTGCCCACTCTCACCACTATTATTCAACATAGTTTTGGAAGTTTTAGCCACAGCAATCAGAGAAGCAAAAGAAATAATAGGAATCCAAATCAGAAAGGAAGAAGTAAAGCTGTCACTGCTTGCAGATGACATGATACTCTACATAGAGAATCCCAAAGATGCTACCAGAAAACTACTAGAGCTAATGAATGAATTTGGTAAAGTTGCAGGATACAAAATTAATGCACAGAAATCTCTTGCATTCCTATACACTAATGATGAAAACTCTGAAAGAGAAATTAAGGAAACACTTCCATTTACCACTGCAACAAAAAGAATAAAATACCTAGGAATAAACTTACCTAGGGAGACAAAAGACCTGTATGAAGAAAACTAAAAGACACTGATGAAAGAAATTAAAGATGATACCAACAGATGGAGAGACATACCGTGTTCTTGTATTGGAAGATAAACATTGTGAAAATGACTGTACTACCCAAAGCAATCAATATCTTCAATGCAATCCCTATCAAACTACCACTGACATTTTTCACAGAACTATAACAAAAAATTGCACAGTTTGTATGGAAACACAAAAGACCCCAAATAGCCAAAGAAATCTTGAGAAAGTAAAATGGATCTGGAGGAATCAGGCTCCCTGACTTCAGACTATACAGTTGTTTTTTTTTTAATTGTGAAGAGCATAGCTCATGGCCAAGTCCCCATAGCTTACTTCTCCCATCCTCTCATGAGTAACTTCAAGTTGGTGTGAATACTTAGATATTTTATATTTAAAATTTGATATTTATGTATAACTGCTCACATAAGCATACAAAGCAATATGCAGGATTAGTATTGCATATTTACAAAAGTTAAATATGGCATTTATTTACCTTTATAAAACATTCCTTCCTCCTTTAACATGATGGTTTTGAGAAGTACTACTTCATTTAGCTCTAGTTCATTAATCCATTATTGCATAATATTCCTTTGTATGAATTGACCACATTTATTTTTCTTCTACCAACAAATTGAACTTTTAGGCTGTTTTAGTGTGTTCATAATTACACACAAATTTTGCCATGGACACTAATGGCCACAATTCCTTCTGCACATGTACAATAATTTGTTTAGGGTAAATTACTGAGCATAAGGTTTCTTATTCTTAACTTCATTACCAATTTCTTCTCAAATTATGCTCTTATAGCAATGTATTGTGTTCTGCTTTTCCACTTTCCATCAACACCTTCATGTTAGCCAACTTTTTAAATTGTATAATCCTATAGATGTGAAATTATGTTTCAAGATTCTTTTAAATAACCTTTTTTAAAGTTAATGATTAGCTTGAGAATCTTTCATTTGCTTATTGCTTATTCAAGATTTCTCTCTACAGACTTTTCCATTTTTATTTTGTCATGTTTTCTTATTCTTATGGATATGTTGATGTGTTATCATTCCAGAGTTAAATCCTTTTTTGCTACATCCATGCCATATATCACTTTTCAACCTTTCTATTTGTTTACACTATTTTTATCATTTAAATGTTTCATTTTGCTGTGGACAATTTTATCAGCATTTTCTTTATGCAGTTGTGTAAATACTGTTAAACCCATGAAAATGTAATCTACAGGACAGAGGGATATTTGTCAGTAATGTTCACTATTTTATCCTTAGCACCCAGAAGAATTAATGACAAATAGGAAGAATTCAATAAAAAAATGTGTTTAAAGTTTTAATCAGGTGGTTTTCCTATCTTAAAGTCATTAAGAAGTATTTCAACTAATAAATAGCAGTTTAAAGTTATTATTTTTATATTTAGTCTTTAATATGTCAGAAATTAAAATTAAAGGTCATAAGAATAGTATCTAATGTTATCTTTTTTTCTTGCTTGTGTATATAGTATGTACAAGCATGTGTGTGCATTTGTGTATTGATATTTATTGATACTAAGACAATTCTTATAAAATATAGAAAGTTTGTTCCAATACAGTTCACGTTCCTCTCCACTACTTTGTCTTATGATTTTCATATATATTACATCTATATATTAACTCAACAATTCAGTGTTATAATAATTGTTTTATACCGTCTTATAACTGTAAAAACCTAAGAGAAAAAAATTAGACATTATTTTACTTTTATCACAATTTTTGGTCACTTTTATTTTTTCCTGTGGATTTGAATTGATGTCTGGTATCATTTTCTTTAAGCCTGAAGGACTTCCTTAAGAATTTCTTGCAAGACATATATGCTAGTAACAAATTCTCTTGGTCTTCATGTTTCTGGGCATGTTTTTATTGTACTTCATTTTTTGAAGGATAGTTTTGTTTCTTTTAGTGGGCCTTTTATTTTCTCTCCTCTGTACATGCTCACAGCTTCCTTTTTTAGATTTTTTCCTCCAGTTTATAATCTGTTTTTATAATCTTTATAATTTTTTTCCCAGTTTTTATCATTGTTTTTTCCACTATACCAAAAGTTCCTCTCTGCCTGTGACATTATTAAAAATTAATTTTATCTGAGAATTACTAAGTCATGTTAGTGAAATAAATTGTACTTTAAATATTATGCAATACTGTATCAGAATGTTAATTCCTAAAAGAAACTTTTTCTCCCACCCAAAACTCTGTAAGAAGGAAGAAGTTTGGTATCTCTTGCTGGGGATGTAATTTATCAGTGTTTACAATGGCTTTCCTTATCTTATGCATAATCTTCTCAACCCTTATATTTTTATAACTTTATCTCCATCTTATATCAACCTTTGCATATGATTTCCTTCTGTCTGTAATATTTTTTCCTTAAGATGTCTTCTTGATAATTTTTTTATCATCTAATATTTGATCAAATGTCATTGTTTCAATAAGCCTTATCTAATTACCCTATTGTATTGTCACCTGCCTCTGATAACTTGTTTCTTGTTCATGTGTAAGCATTAACATCCATGCTTCTTTATAGAGCAAGCTCAATATTTTATTGTACCCATTCCTCTGGACTGTGGCTTCTCTTTAACTTTGGGAACATGGAGATTTATCATTGACTTGTAAGCATAACCACATTTCTTTTTAATATATTTTGTTATAGTTTACTAGCATTTCTGTGTGTTGTGAGTCATATTTCTAGAACACACATTTTATTATACAGTTTTTCACTTTGCCTAAAGCATGAGACACAACATAAACAACATTTTTAAGGTTTTCCTGAGAATTAGCTATAAAATTTTAAGAAGGGAAGTAAAGAAAGCAGTTAATAGAGGATATTTATTCCATCATGTATTACACTCAAGTGTTATATTTTGGGTTATATTGGGATTAAAGCTAATGGCTGTCAATCAACTATCGATGAACAGTTTATATGATTATGGTCTCTGGGTTATTATTTGCAAGCTAAATATTTTAATTAAGGAATACCTGTAGGTTATTTAAGAAGACAAAATTATCGTGACTTACCCTACACAAAAAGTCAATCTAAAAATTGGTCACGATGAAAAAGGGCAATTGAAAGAACAAAGCTAACTTGTTCTTGGATAACACTATAGAGTGGGTGCATGTGAAATCCTTCGTATAATTATGGTTCTAGTATCTTAAAAGTATAATGTCAAAAATAACTCAATAAAAGATAACCATGTTTTAAACCTGTTAGGAAGTAGTCCTAAAGAAATCAAGAAAAATGATCAGAATTCTAAGGCAAGAAATAAAAAGCCTAAGAGGAAAAAAATCAGTCTATAAAACCATAAGAACTATGAATAAGTGAAACAATAGTGAGTTCACTAATCTCAAAACCTAGCTTAAGGAATACAACTTGGGTTACAGTTGGGTGAAGAAGATAATAAGTTAAAGAGTAGGGACAATTTCATAGACTTCCTTGATATAGTTTAAGGTTAAAAGACATTAAATGCCTGTTTTTAGTTACTATATCAAAATAGGAATTGAAGAAGATATTATCCTACTTTTAGGATTTAGAAATTCGGGAATGCAATAACTTTGATATCTATCTAGCCTACTAGAAGAATTATTAACAGCATAGTTCTAAGCTGTATGGTTTATAACTATGATTCATTAGAGTGTCATTGAAATTTTAATATATGTACATATACTATTGCAATATTTGAATATCTATTTATTGTAGGCATAGACCCATTAAAAGAAATATCCATATATCGTAAGTAGTTATGCAGAACAGAAATGTATCTACAGAAATGTATCTGTTATGCAGAACAGAAAATGTATCTATCTATATCATAGATACATAGATACAGAAATATATCTATGTATCTATGAAAGACATAAAATCTTAGTTCTTGGGAAACAAAGTGGTAGGTAGGAGCTAGGGTGTCTTTTCTTGAATTTATAGTTCTCTGATCCTCTGGAATTGGCTTATTTCAGTATATCAACTTTTACAGAGGGAAAGCTAAGGAATATTGCAAAGATAAATGATTATAAAAATAAGCAAATAATGAAAGCTAGAGATTTACTATTTTTCAATCATATTACTTGACTCTATTGTCTGATTCTGAATAACAAATTTAAACCAAAGACCTATTTGCAAGATTATATGGCTTTGCATCCAGCTGTGAGAGTGTGATATTAGCATGCAAGAAAAGGATACGATTATTAGCACAATGCTGGGCAAAGGCCTCCCACCTGGGAATATATTTAGAGAAAATATTTAAACTAATATTACATTTTAATTGCCAGATGAGGAACTATTGAAAGTGTAGTATTTTCCCATTTTCTTTGGTTGGTATATTTGATGCATTCCACTTGTATTTTAGATCAAAGATGGAGATTAAAGTAGGCATTATCACTATACTTAACTTTCCAAAGAGTTATCAGTGAGAAACATTAATCCTAGGTATTAAAAGTATAATACTACAACTTTGAAAGTTACATATGTATTGATATAACCCCATAAAAATTAGGGAGAAGAAATAATAAATGGAGTTTTCAGATAAAAATGTATCTCACTATTGTGGGCATGAAAACATAACACTGGTTTTTCTTGGTATTTTAATAAAGGTATTATGAATTGCTGATATGTACTATATTATTGAAAATTACATACTTTCATAATTAAATACTCTGACAATAAGGTTTCACACTAGCATTTTATCAAACATAAAGCAATACAAAAATGGACATAATACAAAGCATCATTAGATTATCATTCTCTAAAGTTAGCTTTAATTAAAATATTAAAAAGAACAACATCCTGTGAACTTTAATATAATCAGAACATTTTTGTGGGAAATGAGGCCTGCTCATCTGGTTTTGCATTTTATACTGAAAAGAAAAAAGATAATTTTAATCAAAATGTGCATGCATTACTCTATTTACTAAAATGATTTCAAAATGCAAAAATACACTACATATCAGTGTACATTTTCTTTTACATAATTTGGCAAATATGATGTGTGTTAGAAAAGAAAAAATAGCATGAATATTCCCACTATATCTTCAATCCAAAACAGCAGAAGGATTGAACAAGCTTGGCCCTGGTGTTCTAATAAAAATTATGTTGCAAAATGCTCAAAGAAATGATGGTATCAAAGTTCTGTGTCATTTTGTTTCCTACCAGATCCAGAATGAGATTGAACAAGTTTCTGTGATTACCTTTCAATCCCTTATAGAATGTTGCTTACAGGCCCTGTGATGATGTTCTCTTCATGTGTCTTTCAAATTCTAGATTTTAATCATCTCTTTCTGAGAGAGTGAAACTAAGTAAGCTTTGCTTTTCCTGTATTCATCCCTATCCTAGCCTGGGAATAGATAAAAAGTAAGTTATTCATGAAGTGATCACCAAATAGAATATATTACTTTTGGACTGAATTTTGTGGGAGGGAGTTTGGATTAGAATGGTTACAGATATTTTTTGTTAAACCTTCTCCCTTGAATTTGGTCTACACTATTTGCTTAAGTAGGAAGAATCTAACAGAACAATTAAACAGATAATAATTTGATTTACTGTCAGTGAATTATAAGCCAATATATAAACACAAATTCCCAAAATATTACCTACATGCTGAAAAATCTTAGATTAGTTATGAAAGCTTTAAGTATTGGAATAGACCATATAGAGTAAACCCCCCAAATAATGCCATTTATAATATTCATGAAAAATAATAAAAAATATATATTTATAAAACATTGAGTGATTTTTTCAATATGATTTCCAAATCTTAATTTTCAGGGCGTTCTAGTTCCTTTCTTAGTAAGTGTGAGAGTAAAAAGGTAACTTTAATTAAGAAAAGAAAGTCTTAAACAGAGATCATAGTATAAGAAAGAGAACATAAGCTTTGAAGTCAGACCAATCTGGTTTCTATTCTCAGATTAGTTACTTAAGGGCAGTGATCTTGGTAAAGTCATTTATGTTCCATTTTCCTCTTTCATTATTTATAATAATAATACTTACTTTCCAGAACTGTAAATATTACATAAAATATACATTATATTTTTGCCATTTGCTTTAAGTGTGCATCCCCAATTGATGGCAGTAGTTTCAATACAAATTAGAACAGAATGTTGGTAAATGTATAAGTTTTAAAGCATACTTTTAAACCACCAGTGACTGTAGCAAATTCTCCCATATCTATACCCCTGAACACCTAACCAGTCATTTTATTTTATTCATTTCTCTTGAAAAAATATCTTTCTCGTTCCTTTGAAATTCTATTGAACAAATATTATTAATTTTACTTTGCTCATTATTTCCTTAAATTTAAAACTCCATAAAAATAACTTTCACATACATCTTTTTCTTTTCTTTATTTTTAAAAAGCCCATGGAAAAATTTTAAATGACCAAGTGAAAGTGACATTTGCAAATAATGACAGATTTTGTAAATAATGACAGATTTATTTCATCTTTTCCAAACCTAATGACTCTAGAAAAGGTTTAATAGAAATGGTGAGAGGAGGCATCTCTGTTTCTTAATCCCAAAGGTAATGTTTTCAGCATTCCAGGATTAAAGTGTGTTTGCTACATACATCTTTTTCTAAAAATAACCACTTAAGTCTCTTTTGCATAGCAGGTATTTAACAATTATTTGTTAATTTCATATAAATCAGTGATACAATATTTATGATCTTTTCATGGTGCATTTTCAAGTGCTCAGTGATAATTTTGGCAGAGAAAATACTTGTTAAATTCATAACTTTTGATTGTTAGATTTTGGGTGATATTGCTGAGTCTGAAAATAATGAATTCTAAAAAAAATATGGAAATGAATACCAACCACCTCACATTTATGGGAGAAAATGAAAGCATAAATGGATCAAATGTAAGCTAGTTTTATTGTGTCCTCAAACTGAACTGACGGCAACAATTAATGCACAATATCATGTTTAGCTCAAACAACATATGCAAATGTATTTTTCTTCCGCACTTCTACAACTTGTTTGCAAGAATTTAAATTATTTTTCACATAACCACTGGGAATAGTTTTCTTTCATTTTGGATCTCTGAAATAGAACAAATATATATTTTCTTAGAACACTAAAGAGCATTTTATTAGGATGCAGAAATCTCTACTTTCTTGAAATTTTCAAAGTAAGAATTTTTAATCAATATTTAAATGTGAATTTTTTATTTGAACTTTTAATGACCAAATATTAATGATTTAATTGTTTTCCAAAAAAATGTCAATTCACTATAGCTTTGTCCTATATTTTCTATGTTTTACAAAATCATGTTTTTTATGATACATATTTATGCAGGTGAATGAGGTCTAAATACTGGGAACATTTTGCTGTTGTTGAAGTTCAGTTTAACTGGCCAAATAATGCATGCCAGTGTAAAATAAATAAATGCCATATATATTAAATAATTAATTAATTTAACAGTAATATGAACTAGTTTATAAGTGATATGATTTATTTACAAGTTGTTACACCCATGGGGAGAGACTGTGGATTTGTGTGGTATAGGTAGACAGTTTATTATATATTTCACATACCAGCCTAAGCTTGTTTCAGTTGCTCTTCTTCAATTTTTCTCACTTACTTCTATGGCATCAATTTTCTCTACCTAAGTTTCATCTAAATTTCTATCTCTTGTACTTCTATAATCTACACATAATTTTTCAAGTATTCCCCATATTCTTTCATTTAAGTACTTTAAAATCCCTCCCCAGGACAATATGAATACATAGCTCACATAAAATACCCCGAATTCTCAAACTGATAACTCCTTATAAATGCTATTCTCTGCTAGTGCTTTCACAATTGTCCTAATTTCTGCTCAGATGATATCTAGTCAGTTATCAAGCTGAGTTGATTCTGCAATTCATTTATTTATTCCTTTGTTCATGCAGCAAAAGTTTATTGTTCCTGCTAAAATTGGCTGATAATATTCTCGATACATTGTTGATAATATAATAATAATTTATTTCCATTTTGTTGGGTCTGAGTCCTCTCAGAATATGTGATAGAGATCTAACATCCCTTGGACAGCCTGCCAACACTCAATAATGTTACAACAGCAAGTCTCTGTTGACAGGTCAACTACAGCAAAATCTGCTCTTTCCTGGTGCCCCAAGCTTGTACCAGGCTCCATCTGTTTTGTTCCAGAATGTTTGGTCCTGCCTAAATCTTATGCTTTGATACAATATTTTTAGTATCAACAATGAGTAGTGTGACAATAGTTTTATTGTCCAAACAGAGACACTATGGACTATGAAAAACAGTAAAAACACTTAAAATGTATAATTTTTGAATGTTTATTTTTTAAATGCCAAACTCGTCACAGTATATTGAAAAAACTAAAGATAATTATATTCTAAAATAAATTTTTAAAAAATTTCTAAAAGTAAAAACATATACATGTTTTTACATACATATACACATATCTTAAATAAAAATCTTATTTATATTGATTTCTCAGGATTAACATAAGAAGAAAATAATTCTGGTATATATGTATCTATTTCTAATACTAAGTCACAAATATTTTTCTAAAGAATATATTTTTCAATGTGGTATAAAGTGTAAATTTGTCAACTTGGAAACAGAAAATCCATCAGAAGATTGTTTTCACAAGTTAAGGTACTTAAAAATTAGTTTGTAATAGTTCAAAGTTAAAAACTGAATACAATTTGATTCATGTCATTATTTAATTTGTTTAAATCTTCCCTTGATGAGTAGATTTCTAAGTCTTTCTATTTTGTATGAGTTATTTTAAATAATCCCAATTTTCTGAGAACTGCTTTGTTGTGGTTAGTATTTTATTCATTATTGCTATGACTAACAATCCCCAACTACTTTTGGAAATGTAATCACACTTTAAAAGGGTCATTTACAAAATCTTTAACAGTGGGGCACTTATGTTGATTTGCTAAATAGTTCCTCAAACGCTAAACATTTTTAATTGATAAACAGTAAAGAGAGAAATTGCATATTGCCATGTTGAATTATTTTGTTTTTTGCTTTCTATATTGGATTTGTATATATCATATACAATATATATACTACACATAGCTTATTTTGTGAGTGTATAACAACATTTGTAAAATTTGACAACTGTGGATTTTAATTCTGAATTATATTTTCATCAAAACCAACTCAGGTACATTTTTGCTCCACAGATAATTAATTTAGTAAGAATATTGTTTTACTGTGATATTATGCTTCAAATTTATATTCATAGTAATTTGCAAAACCAAGTAATTTTATTTTCAGTGTTGACCTGGGAAACTGAATTTTAACAACTTTTACAATTTCAGTTGTCTCACTTTTGGGAGAATGAACTCTTAAAAGCTTTGGTTTTTGTTTTGTTTTGTTTTGTTTTTTATTGGAGTATAGTTGATTTACAAAGTTGTACAGCAACTTTCAGGTGTACAGCAAAGTGATTCAGTTATACATGTACATATATATATATTCATTCTTTTTTTAGATTCTTTTCTCATATAGAGAAATATTGAGTAGAGTTCCCTGTACAGTAGATTCTTGTTGGTTATCAATCTTATATAATATAGTGTTTATATGTTAATCCCAAGCTCCTGATTTATCCTTCCTCCCCATGTTTCCTCATTGGTAACCATAAGTTTGTTTTCAACATCTGTAAGTCTGTTTCTGTTTTTGTAAATAAGTTCCTTTGTGTCATTTTTTAAAATTAGATTCTACATATGAGTGACATCATATGATATTTGTCTTTCTCTGTCTGACTTACTTAGCTCTGTATGACAGACTCTAGGTCCATCTACATCTCTACAAATGACCCCAATTTTGTTCCTTTTGATGACTGAGTAATATTCCATTGTATATATATGTACCACATCTTCTTTATCCATTCAGCTGTCGATGGACATTTAGGTTGCTTCCATGTCTTGGCTATTGTAAATAGTGTTGCAATGAACATTGGGGTGCACGTATCTTTTCAAATTATGGTTTTCTCCACATGTATGTTCAGGAGTGAGATTATTGGATCATATAGTAGTTCTATTTTTAGTTTTTTAAGGAACCGCCATACTGTTTTCCATAGTGGTTGTACCAATTTATATTCCCACCAACAGTGTAGGAGGGTTACCTTTTCTCTACACCTTCTCCAGCACTTACTGTTTGTAGACTTTTTGATGATGGCAATTCTGACCAGTGTGAGGTGATACCTCATTTTAGGTTTGATTTGTGTTTCTCTGATAATTAGTGATGTGAGCATTTTTTCACGTTTTTTGGCCATTTGTATATGCTCTTCAGAGAAATGTTTATTTAGATCTTCTACCCATTTTTTGATTGGGTTTTTTGTTTCTTTGATATAGAGTTGTAAGAGCTGTTTGTATATTTTGGAGATCAATCCCTTGTCGGTCACTTCATCTGCAAATATTTTCTCCCATTCTGTGGGTTGTCTTTTTGATTTGTTTATAGTTTCCTTTGCTGAGCAAAAGGTTTTAAGTTTCATTAGGTCCCATTTGTTTATTTTTGCTTTTATTTTCATTACTCTAGAAAGTGGATCAAAAAGATCTTGCTGAGATTTATGTCAAAGAGTGTTCTGCCTATATTTTCCTTGAAGAGTTTTATAGTGTCTGGCCTTACATTTAGATCTTTAATCCATTTTGAGTTTATTTTTCTGTATGGTGTTAGGGAGTATTCTAATTTCATTCTTTTACATGTAGCTGTCCAGTTTTCCTAGAACCACTTATTGAAGAGGCTGTCTTTTCTCCATTGTATATTCTTGCCACCTTTGTCACAGATTAGGTGTCCATAAGTGTGTGGGTTTATCTCTAGGCTTTCTATCCTGTCCCATTGATCTATATTTCTGTTTTTGTGCCAGTACCATATTGTCTTGATTACTGTGGCTTTGTAGTATAGTCTGAAATCAGGGAGCCTGATTCCACCAGCTCCATTTTTCTTTCTCAAGATGGCTTTTGCTATTAGGGGTCTTTTGTGTTTCCATACAAATTGTAAATTCTTTTGTTCTAATTCTGTGAAAAATGCCATTGGTAATTTTTTTTGTGTGTGGTACGTGGGCCTCTCACTGTTGTGGCTGCTCCCATTGCGGAGCACAGGCTTGGACGTGCAGGCTCAGTGGCCATGGCTCATGGGCCCAGCTGCTCCACAGCATGTGGGATCTTCCCGGACCAGGAACAAACCCATGTCCCCTGCATCGGCAGGCAGACTCTCAACCACTGTGCCACCAGAGAAGCCTGCCATTGGTAATTTGATAAAGATTGCATGGAATCTGTAGATTGCTTTGGGTAGTATAGTCATTTTCACAATACTGATTCTTCCAATCCAAGAACATGGTATATCTCTCCATTTGTTTGTGTCGTCTTTGATCTCTTTCATCAGTGTCTTATAGTTTTATGCATACAGGTCTTTTGCCTCCTTCGGTAGGTTTATTCCTAGCTTTTTATTATTTTTGATGCGATGGTAAATGGGATTTTTCATTAATTTCTCTTTCTGATCTTCTGTTTTTAGTGTATAGGAATGCAAGAGATTTCTGTGTGTTAATTTTGTATCCTGCAACTTTATTGAATTCACTGGTGAGCTCTATTATTTTTCTGGTAGCATCTTTAGGATTCTCTATGTGTAGTATCATGTCATTTGTAAACAGTGACAGTTTTACTACTTCTTTTCCAATTTGGATGTCTTTTATTTCTTTATCTCCTGTGATTGCTGTGGCTAGGACTTCCAAAACTATGTTGAATAAAAGGAAAAGCTTTGTTTTAATTTATGAAGTAAACAAAAATTTTAATTCCTATTTAAAGTAACTGATGATACCCAATGCATTAGTTAACAATCTTCTGATGCATTTGACTTTCTTCTGTTAATAGATTCTACATACTAATATCTATCAGTTCACTTTTTTTATATGTACCAGAAGACTTGGAATTGATAATGAGCAAAATTAGTTTAGAAGAAGAGTCATTTGAGTTGAATGAAAAGTCATGCATAACAGTCATAGATAAACACAACTTAAACTTTTGGAGGTGATATATAATATTTTTACATATCAATCATATCTCAACAAAGGGGTTTAAAAATAAAACCTATTGAAACAACTTTTATAGGTAGACTTGTTTATAATTTTTGTTTCAAATTGCTAATTTTTGAAATATTCCTGATGCTTTTTCAACAGATATGCATCATCCTATTTTTATCTTGTCAGCAACATCATTACAGTTTCTATAGTGGATGGTAAATGTTGACAAATACTTGCTTAATTGACATGTTTATTACTAATTTTGTTGAATAGAAATTCAGTCCTAAACTTTTCATTAAATGTGCATTTTCACTATTTTGAGATAATTACCACCAAAAGTACTTATTGCAAAATTTAAAGCATTATCAAATGAGTGTTATCAAAACATTTGGCCATGTTACCAAATGACAAGTTCTTGTATATTTATAACATTTATAAAATATCAAACCTCTGCAGCAGAAATATACAATTTTCTATAAAATATAGGAATTGATTGACCTCAATTTCAACATCATTTTTTAAAATATTTTCAACTGAAAAGAAAACACACAACATGAGGGCTGTGAGTTCAGTTTTATTTATGACTTATTGAGGACTATAGCCCAGGAGACAGCTTCTCAGATAGCTCTGAGGAACTACTTCATAGATGTATAAGGCCAGGGCAGGGAGGGGAGGTCAGTACTTATATCCTTTCATGAAGGGGTTACATGCAGTCAAGCATATATCTCAGTAGAAGGTTGCTGCTAGTCATGAGAAGTTTGCTGCTAGTCACAAGGAGCAGATGTCTCTGTTAATGATTTTAGTGTTTTTCTAAGGTATGAGAATATGCAAGAAATTAGATTCATAAAATTTTCTCCTGAAAATATCAAACAATTTGAAGGCCTGTTCTGCCACTTTTCCTAGAGCACAGAGTGCCTCATTCTTGATCTCTCCTCATTCCTGAACTCCTTTCAGGGTGTGTTAAAGATCAGTGACTGAAGTGGCTAGTGACTTAATTCTTGTAGAACCAGATGGTTAGTGACATTTTTTAGTTGTCAATATCTAAAAAAGCTCTTACCTTATTATCTCTAGAAATTGCTAAATTTAGTTATTACATACTTCAGTATCTAACTCTTGATCATAAGTTCCCATATTTTCTCTTTTCCAATCCACTCTT
>NW_006774670.1:293764-299084 GCF_000442215.2 Lipotes vexillifer
CTTTCCCTATAATCCCAGATTTCAGGCCAAATTAACATTTCTTTTTCCTTATTTTTTCTTTGAAAAAAATGAGCCCTTTTATTCTCCTCCTTCTTTATCCCATCTACTCATTTCCAACATTTAAACCATATTATAGACTCAATGATTATGTCTCCCAACATTCATATGATTAAATCCTAATGTCTAATGAGATGGTTTTTGAAGGTGGGGGCTTTGGGGGTGATAAAATCATGTAGGTAGAGCCCTCATGAATGGGATTAGTGCCCTTATAAAAAGACCCTAGCAATCTCCCTCTCCCTTTGCACCATTGAGAACACAGCAATAACACAGTTGTCTATGAATGAGGAAGTGGGACATGATCAGACAACATATATGTGCTGATGCCTTGATCTTGGACTTCCCAGCCTCCAGACTGAAAAATAAATTTGTCTTGTTTATAAGCTACCTAGTCTATGGTGTTCTGCTATAATATCCTGGACAGACTAAGACACCATACTTTCTCTATTATTATTTCTGTGCAGAAAACATGAACTTTAGCACTACCATATGACTTCACTTTTGCACACAAAATGCTGAGTGTACTACTATTAAAAACACAAGAATACACTTTGAACTATAATGAGATTGCAATATTGCCTTGAAATTTTCATGTGTTCCTAATAAATTCCCTTTCCCCACAACAATCTCTAGCTTTTACTCTTATCCTTATAATTCAAATCCAATACATAGCTCAGAACATATATCAGTGTTCAGCTTTTCTTCAAAATTAGCATATTGAGAAACTACACATTACTTCTCTACACAGTAAAATTCTATCCATGTCTATAGCCATGTTTCCTTGCTTAGAATTCAGTGGAAGGAAAACTCCTCCTATTAAAGAACTGTTACTATATCTGTTCTCTGACTCTATTGGATTCTGTTTCTCAAGGAATTTCTTTATCTTCTATCTTATCTTTTCTTCTTGGTTGAATAAGCCATAATAACAGAAATAATAATTATAACAATAGTTATAATAAATACTTTCATCAACTCTAGTTCTAAATACCTAGCTCTTACCCATATCAACTTTCCTTTTAGAGCTGAGCTTCCAAAATGTGTGTATTTACCTGCTCATCTCCCACTTACCTAATCCAGTGCTTCCCTGATTCTACCTTGCATTGTTCAACAATGGCATATTATTAGCCAAATTTTTTAGTCATTATTTGGCATATATAGCCATGGACACTACTGACCTTTTCCAGCTTCTTGAAATTTTTTGTTTCTTTGGGTGGCTTCATTCAGAGTGACTCAACCTTAATTGTCTTTGCAAAATATTTTTCATTTGCATTTCCAATGGTGAAGATTCTGAAAATTTCAGAAGACCCTGGAAGATTAAGTAAGATAAGGGATTTAAAAGAATTCATTGGGTTCATTACAAGGGTGATGTTAGTATCTTGACAGCTGCATTTTCATTAGTGATAGTTAGAAATCATACTGAAATCATTTGAGGGGTGAATGCAAGATTAAAATAAGTGAATACATTTCAAGAAATTGACTATTAATTGCAGGAGATAAATTGGACTGTAGATTATGAGTATTTAGGGTCAAAGGAAGTTTGTTTATATATATATTTCAAACATAAAACATTGTTTTATAATTGGATCACTTTGGAATGCTTAAATCCGTGAAAGAAGAAATGAGCTAGAGATTCTAATTCAGAAGGGCATGGATAATCTTGGACTTTCTATTTTCTTTTGCTATCCACTGCCTTTTGGTTTCTAATAATAGTCAATGGCTCAAAGCTTGCTAGTTTCTAATACACTTAATACCTTAGTATCTAAAACACAAAACTAACCAAGTCATAAAACCTGTCATTAAGGCTTCATTGACTTTGGAATAAAATACAAATTCCTTAGCATGGAACAAAATGTCCTTCATTAATGAGCCCTTTGCTAACACTTCAGACCTACATCTTTACCATCTTGCCTTCAGATATGCCTTCTGGAATCTATCTGTAGGTGACTATATGTATTAAGCTTCAGAAACATTGATATAAGCCTTTTATTCTGCCTGAACACCTTTCTTTCCCTTTTCACCAATTTAGTTCAATTTTTAGAATTCAGATCATTCATTTACTTGATAAATATTTGCTGTGAATATATGAGGCACCATAGTAAGTGTTGGTGACACAGAAAAGAAAAACATAGGTGTTATATATAATATTTATTATATATGTATTTATATTATATTATTTATGCTTATTTTATAATTATTAGTTTAATATATGTTGACTTTTCTAGAGTATCCACAATAAGAAGGAATATATCTCTTATTATATACCAACTTCATAAAAGCCATCATTTATTAAACCAATAATTATAAAGTAAATATAAAAATATAATAAGCATTATTGAAATAAGGCAACATAACAGAATACCAAGAAATTGTATAGCAAAGTGCCTTAGCACTTTGGGAAAGTTCAAAACAGGAATCTAGGAATAAATAGTATTTAATGTGAAACTTGATGACTGAGAAGCAAATTCAAAATGGGAAGGCTTTAGAAAAGCACTATGAGAGAAGCTAGATACTGCAAAGATGAAACTAGAACTTTGAGCATTAGAGAAATGTACAGAAGGCTGAGTGCCTCAAAAATAAATTTAATAGGGAGAAAGAGTAGTATGAACTTAGACTAGGGATATAAACCAGGGCATAATTATGTGAGATTTATAAGCCATGATAAAAAATAATATAAGGTTGTTCTTTACTCCATGATCAGAGGAAAATTTTCTATATGCTTTTAAGCAAATGTGTGACATGATCAGGTATAAAACTTTAAAACATAATTTGAGATGTTGCCTGGAGAACAGATAGACTGCAAATATGCAAGAGTGAATGTAGGGAGACTGATTAGGAGGTTATTACAGACTTCAGATAAGAAACAATGATGAGTTGAACTAGGATGTTGGGAGTGGAGATGGAAAGAAGGAGCTCCCTGAATATTTTAGTAGAACTTTATATTTTATTTGATAGTGAAGATAAGAGAGAGGAAATCAGGTATGATTTCCTCCAGAATGTTTAATGGATCTTCCTAATCTAGGTTAGTTCCCATTTATATGCACTCTGGGCTTACCTCAGTCTTAGAAGTGGCCAGATTTTATTGTCAGTATTCATTTATCTTTCTTCTCTAAGCATATCAACTATTGAGAACAAAAATATATCCTTCTTTTATCTCTGTGTTTTTCAATGTCAAATACAATGGATAACCTATTTTTGCTGGGTAAATGTAAACAATTTTAGGGGGAGAAAGACACTTTGGAAATTCCAGGTGACTCTTGACTTTCTGGGTGCTTCTAAAACTTACCTTTTCCCTTGAGAACTTACAATTTTATGTGCTCACATGAATATCTGAAGTCAGATTGACTCAGGAAAGCATGGCCTTTGAAAGCTCATGTTTGGAGAGGATATGACACAAGTAATAGTAATGATAATTGTTAACAGAAATATCTTTAGATAAGAAAGATTATGGTATATTGGAAATAGCAGTATATTTATAATCAGTAAACCTTCATCTGACACTGACTAGTTGTGAAGTATTGGATAAAATAAAGGGATTGCTGACATTTGCATAGAAAATTGTCCCTTTCTTTATACTTTGCCATACATATGTAATTGTTCTGCCTCCCTCACTACCTCTCCTATGCTATTCCTATGGGTACATCCCACAGAGAGTTGCTAGCACCTCCCAGACATCAATAAGAGTCAATTTCCTTAAATGATACAGCCTGAGGAGTAAATTTGAAGATTTGGAAAGCAGCCAGTTCTCTAGGTTTATAACAATGCTTTGTGCATTGCAAATCTGCTGTGCCGGGGGCATGTGAATACATGAAACAGCAGGCCCCTTAGTCGTTTGTTGCCTGAAGTGCTGTGGTGAGCCCTCCACAGGAAAGATGGCTAGAGGATGTGCTTAAATGGCCCTGATGTACTTCTGACCATATGGTAAAGCTGGAATGCTGGGAAACAGGAGCAGCACAGAACTACCTGTTGTGCCCCAGTTAGAAACACTGTGACTTCTGCATTATCTAAAATGTCCAGAATAAACAGTATTAGGCCAAGAAAAAAAAATAGTTGCTATTTATTGTTACTAGTTATTTAATTACTAGTTATGTTAACTATAATTTCTCATTTGTTTTTATTTAGAATTAATCCTTTCTGTGTGGAGCTCTATAGATGAAAGAATGGTCCTTTATATATTTAACGTATGGAACAAGTTGTCAATCTACCACATGCAATAAAGCAGCAATTTATGATAAGAAATATATACCATTTTAATTATGGCAGAGGGTCCATTTAGTGTAAGTGCTATATGTTTAACACATAAGAATTTGTCTTAGTCAGTGTGGGCTGCTATAACAAAATAACATAGACTGGGTGGCTTACAAACAACATAAATGTATTCCTCATGGTTCTGGAGGCTGATTCTGGGAAGTTCAAGAACAAGGTACTGGCAGGTTCAGTGTCTGGTGAGAGTCTACTTTCTGGTACACAGAGAATTGGTTTTGTGCTGTAAACTCACATGGCAGAAGGGATAAGGTTCCCTCTGAAGCCTCTTTTATAAGAGCAGTAATCCTGTTACCAAGTCCAAGTTTGTACTGCTTGCTGCATGACAGGCCAATAAATTGAGAGACAAGTTGTTGGGGCAAGGAATAGGAACTTTATTCACAAAGCCAGCAAACAAAGAAGATGGTGGACTAGTGTCCCAAAGAACCATCTTACTGAGTTAGAACCCAAGCATCTTTTATACTAAAAGTGGAGGAGGTGTGGCTGGGTATTGCAAACTTCTTGGTACCAGCCAGACCCTGGAAGTGATAATCCTTTGTTCTTACAGCTAGGTAGGTATGGTCAGGATGTTCCTATAAACCTCTAATGAGGCAAATATTATCTTTGTTCTCTCTTTTTCTCTCTATATGAATGGAAAAGTGTTATACCTTTAAAGGTCAAGCCTGAGAGGCAATCATGTGTATTTCAAGCTATAGGCAACATTGTTATACAAAGGTGCAGAGCCAGCATGACTAAGCACACAGGCAACAGATCACACAGGTTAGAGCTAAAGGAATAGATACAATATGGAGTCAGGTTTGTTCTCTGTTACAATTCCATTCAAGCCTCCACCCTTTTGACCTAATCACCTCCCAAAGACCCACTTCCTAATACCATCACTTCGGGGGTTAGGATTTCAACATAAGAATTTTGAGGGGACACAAACATTCACTGTGTAGCAGAATTTACATATTACTGTTACCATTGTAAGTACTAATGACTGAAAATAATAATTATAGGGAAA
>NW_006774670.1:299117-321584 GCF_000442215.2 Lipotes vexillifer
AGGGAAAGACTACAATTATTTATTTCAAAGATGTTTATTTTGGTCTTTTAAATTTTTCTTTTGCTTTATTTTAATTCTTCCTGCAACATAATTAGCTTGTCCATCAGCAAGAACTGAAGTTGTGCCTTAGAGTAATGATAAAGAGAAATTCAAACTTTTTTTTAACAACGAGTTTATGTTGTAACAAAAGCTAAGTTTAATTACATCCGACTTAGTTCTAGGACTTACTCAAGAACTCTGGTTGATGGTACATTAGAGCACTTCTTTCGGTAGGAACACTGTTAATGATATTTCTGCAAGGAAATAATAAATTCAACAAACACACATCCAAGGGAAGTAATAAACCCTTAACTGTCCACATCTTTTTTAATCTGATTGATTAGGTCAACATTAGGACCAGATTTACTACTCTCTCATATATGTAGTTCATCAATTTTTACTGTTGAAGAGTATGCTTTTTAATGAATATATATTATAATTTTATCATTTTCATGTTTATGGGTATTTAGGTTATTTATAGTATTTAAATATTTTTTCCTATTATGAATATAATGATATGACATTTATTTTTATTTATTTATTTTTGAATTTTTGAATTTCATGTATTTTTTTATGCAGCAGGTTCTTATTAGTCATCAATTTTATACACATCAGTGTATACATGTCAATCCCAATTCATCACACCAACACCCCCACCACACCGCTGCTTTCCCTGATTGGTGTCCATACGTTTGTTCTCTACATCTGTGTCTCAATTTCTGCCCTGCAAACCAGTTCATCTGTACCATTTTTCTAGGTTCCACATATATGCGTTAATATACGATATTTGTTTTTCTCTTTCTGACTTACTTCACTCTGTATGACAGTCTCTAGATCCATCCACATCTCAACAAATGACCCAATTTCATTCCTTTTTATGGCTGAGTAATATTTCATTGCATATATGTACCACATCTTCTTTATCCACTCATCTGTTGAGGGACATTTAGGTTGCTTCCATGACCTGGCTATTGTAAATAGTGCTGCAATGAACACTGGGCTGCATGTGTCTTTTTTAATTATGGTTTTCTCTGGGTATATGCCCAGTAGTGGGATTGCTGGATCATATGGTAATTCTATTTTTAGTTTTTAAGGAACCTCCTTACTGTTCTCCATAGTGGCTGTATCAATTTACATTCCCACCAACAGTGTAAGAGGGTTCCCTTTACTCCACACCCTCTCCAGCATTTGTTGTTTGTAGATTTTCTGATGATGTGCATTCTAACTGATATGAGGTGATACTTCATTGTAGTTTTGAGTTGCATTTCTCTAATAATTAGTGATGTTGAACAGCTTTTCATGTGCCTCTTGGCCATCTGTACGTCTTCTTTGGAAAAATGTCTATTTAGGTCTTCTGCCCATTTTTGGATTGGGTTGTTTGTTTTTTTATTATTGAGCTGCATGAGCTGTTTATATATTTTGGAGATTAATACTTTGTCCGTTGATTCATTTGAAAATATTTTCTCCCATTCTGAGGGTTGTCTTTTCATCTTGTTTATGGTTTCCTTTGCTGTGCAAAAGCTTTGAAGTTTCATTAGGTCCCATTCATTTATTTTTGTTTTTATCTCCATTACTCTAGGAGGTGGATCAAAAAAGATCTTGCTGTGATTTATGTCAGAGTGTTCGTCCTAGGTTTTGCTGTAAGAGTTTTATAGTGTCCAGTCTTACCTTTAGGTCTCTAATCCATTTTGAGTTTATTTTTGTGCATGGTGTTAGGCAGTGTTCTAATTTCATTCTTTTACATGTAGCTGTCCAGTTTACCTAGCACCACGTATTGAAGAGACTGTCTTTCCTCCATTGTATATCCTTACCTCCTTTGTCATAGATTAGTTGACCATAGGTGCGTGGGTTTATCTCTGGGCTTTCTGTCTTGTTCCATTGATCTATGTTTCTGTTTTTGTGCCAGTACCGTATTGTCTTGATTACTGTAGCTTTACAGTATAGTGTGAAGAGAGGGACTCTGATTCCTCCCGCTCTGTTTTTTTCCCTCAAGACTGCTTTGGGTATTCGGGGTCTTTTGTGTCTCCATACAAATTTTAAGATCTTTAGTTTTAGTTCTGTAAAAAATGCTATTGGTAATTTGATAGGGATTGCATTGAATCTGTAGATTGCTTTGGGTAATAGAGTCATTTTCACAATATTGATTCTTCCTATCCAAGAACATGGTATATCTCTCCATCTATTGGTATCATCTTTAATTTGTTTCATCAGTGTCTCATAGTTTTCTGCATACAGGTCTTTTGTCTCCCTAGGTAGGTTTATTCCTAGGTATGTTTTTGTTGTTGTTGCAATGGTAAATGGGAGTGTTTCCTTAATTTCTCTTTCAGATTTTTCATTACTAGTGTATAGGAATGCAAGAAATTTCTGTGCATTAATTTTGTATCCTGCAACTATACCAAATTCATTGATTAGCCCTAGCAGTTTCCCAGTAACATCTTTAGGATTCTCTATGTATATTATCATGTCATCTGCAAGCAGTGACAGTTTTACTTCTTCTTTTCCAATTTGCGTTCCTTTTATTTCTTTTTCTTCTCTGATTGCCATGGCTAGGACTTTCAAAACTATGTTGAATAAGAGTGGCAAGAGTGGACATCCTTGTCTTGTTTCTGATCTTAGAGGAAATGCTTTCAGTTTTTCATGATTGAGAATGATGTTTGCTGTGGGTTTGTTGTATATGGCCTTTATTATGTTGAAGTAGGTTCCCTCTATGCCCACTTTCTGGAGAGTTTTATCATAAATGGGTGTTGAATTTTGTCAAATCTTTTTCTGCATCTATTGAGATGATCATATGGTTTTTCTTCTTCAATTTGTTAATATGGTGTATCACATTGATTTATTTGCATATATTGAAGAATCCTTGCATCCCTGGGATAAATCCCACTTGATCATGGTGTATGATCCTTTTAATATGTTGTTGGATTCTGTTTGTGAGTATTTTGTTGAGGATTTTTGCATCTATATTCATTAGTGATATTGGTTTGCAATTTTCTTTTTTTGTAGTATCTTTGTCTGGTTTTAGTATCAGGGTGATGGTGGACTCATAGAATGAGTTTAGGAGTGTTCCTTCCTCTGCAATTTTTTGTAAGAATTTGAGAAGGATGGGTGTTAGCTCTTCTCTAAATGTTTGATAGAATTCATCCGTGAAGCCATCTGGTCCTGGAATTTTGTTTGATGGAAGATTTTCTTTTTTTTTTTTTTAGAAATGGGGCTAATTTTTTTTTTAATTAATTAATTTTGTTTTTTCTATTTTTGTCTGTGTTGGGTCTTTGTTGCTGCTCATGGGCTTTCTCTAGTTGCAGCAAGCAGGGGCTACTCTTCGTTGCAGTGTGAGGGCTTCTCATTGTCATAGCTTCCCTTGTTGCAGAGCACAAGCTCTAGAGCACAGGCTCAGTAGTTGTGGCTCACTAGCCCAATTACTCCACAGGCCTGTGGGATCTTCCCAGACTGGGGATTGAACCTGTGTCCCCTGCATTGGCAGGCGGATTCTTAACCACTGCACCACCAGGGAAGGCCTTTTGGCAGATTTTTAATCACAGTTTCAATTTCATTACTTATGATTGTTCTGTTCATATTTTCTATTTCTTACTGGTTCAGTCTTAGAAATTTATACCTTTCTAAGAATTTGTCCATTTCTTCCAGGTTGTCCATTTTATTGGCCTAGAGTTGCTTGTAGTAGTCTCTTAGGATGCTTTGTATTTCTGTATTGTCCATTGTAAGTTCTCCTTTTCCATTTATAATTTTATTGATTTGAGTCCTCACACTCTTTTTCTTGATGAGTCTGGCTAATGGTTTATCAATTTTGTTTATCTTCTCAAAGAACTGTCTTTTAGTTTTATTGATCTTTGCTATTCTTTTCTTTGTTTCTATTTCATTTATTTCTGATCTCATCTTTATGCTTTCTTTCCTTCTGCTAACTTTGGGTTTTGTTTGTTCTTCCTTTCTAGTTCATTTAGGTGTAAGTTTAGATTTTTTATTTGAGATTTTTCTTGTTTCTTAATGTAGGCTTGTATAGCTATAAACCTCCCTCTTAGAACTGCTTTTGCTGCATCCCATAGATTTTGATTATTGTGTTTTCATTGTCATTTGTCTCTAGGTATTTTTTGATTTCCTCTTTGATTTCTTCAGTGATCTCTTGGTTATTTAGTAATGTATTGCTTAGCCTCCATGTGTTTGTGTTTTCTACGTTTTTTTCCCTGTAATTCATTTCTAATCTCATAGCGTTGTGGTCAGAAAGCATGCTTGATATGATTTCAATTTTCTTAAATTTATTGAGGCTTGATTTGTGACCCAAGATGTGATCTATCCTGGAGAATGTTCCGTGCGCACTTGAGAAGAAAGTGTAATCTGCTGTTTTTGGATGGAATGTCCCATAAATATCAATTAAATCTATCTGGTCTATTGTGTCATTTAAAGCTTCTGTTTCTTTTTTTGTTTTCATTTTGGATGATCTGTCCATTGGTGTAAGTGAAGTGTTAAAGTTCCCCACTATTGTTGTGTTACTGTTGATTTCCTCTTTTATAGCTGTTAGCAGTTGCCTTATGTATTGAGGTGCTCCTATGTTGGGTGCATATATATTTATAATTGTAATATCTTCTTCTTGGATTGATCTCCTGATAATTATGTGGTGTCCTTCCTTGTCTCTTGTAACATTCTTTATTTTAAGGTCTATTTTATCTGATAAGAGTATTGCTACTCCAGCTTTCTTTTGATTTCCCTTAACATGGAATATCTTTTTCCATCCCCTCATTTTCAGTCTATATGTGTCTCTAGGTCTGCAGTGGGTCTCTTGTAGACAGCATATATATGGGTCTTGTTTTTGTATCCATTCAACAAGCATGTGTCTTTTGGTTGGAGCATTTAATCCATTCACGTTTAGGTTAATTATCGATATGCATGTTCCTATGACTATATTTCTTAATTGTTTTGGGTTTGTTTTTGTAGGTGCTTTTCTTCTCTTGTCTTTTCCACTTAGAGAAGTTCCTTTAGAATTTGCTGTAAAGTTGGTTTGGTGGTGCTGAATTCTCTTAGCTTCTGCTTGTCTGTAAAACTTTTGATTTCTCCATTGAATCTGAATGAGACCCTTGATGGGTAGAATAATCTTGGTTGTAGGTTCTTCCCTTTCATCACCTTAAGTATATCATGCCACTCCCTTCTGGCTTGTAGAGTTTCTGCTGAGAAATCAGCTGTTAACCTTATGGGAGTTCCCTTGTATGTTACTTGTCATTTTTCCCTTGCTGCTTTTAATAATTTTTCTTTGGCTTTAATTTTTACCAATTTGATTACTATGTGTCTCGGCATGTTTCTCCTTGGGTTTATCCTGTATGGCACTCTCTGCACTTCCTGGACTTGGGTGGCTATTTCCTTTCCCATGTTAGGGAAGTTTTCAATTATAATCTCTTCAAATATTTTCTCTGGTCTTTTTTCTCTCTCTTCTCCTTCTGGGACCCCTGTAATGCAAATGTTGTTGCATTTAATGTTGTCCCAGAGGTCTCTTAGGCTGTCTTTTCATTCTTTTTTCCTTATTCTGTTCCACAGCAGTGAATTCCACCATTCTGTCTTCCAGGTCACTTATCCGATCTTCTGCCTCAGTTATTCTGCTATTGATTCCTCCTAGTGTAGTTTTTATTTCAGTTATTGTATTGTTCATCTCTGTTTCTTTGTTCTTTAATTCCTCTAGGTCTTTATTAAACATTTCTTGCATCTTCTCGATGTTTGACTCCATTCTTTTTCCAAGGTCCTGGATCATGTTCACTGTCATTATTCTGAATTCTTTTTCTGGAAGGTTGCCTATCTCCACTTCATTTAATTGTTTTTCTGGGTTTTTTTCTTGTTCTTTCATCTTGTACATAGCCCTCTGCCTTTTCATCTTGTCTATCTTTCTGTGAACGTGATTTTTGTTCCACAGCCTGCAGGACTGTAGTTCTTCTTGATTTTGCTTTCTGCCCTCTGGTGGATGAGGCTATCTGAGAGGCTTATGCAAGTTTCCTGATGGGAGGGACTGGTGGTGGGTAGAGATGACTGTTGCTCTGGTGGGCGGAGCTCAGTAAAACTTTAATCCATTTGACTGCTGATGGGTGGGGCTTGGTTCCCTCCCTGCTGGTTTGTCCTGAGGCAACCCAACACTGGAGCCTACCTGGGCTCTTTGGTGGGGTCGATGGCAGACTCTGGGAGGTTTCACACCAAGGAGTACTTCCCAGAACTTCTGCTCTCAGTGTCCTTGTCCCCACAGTGAGCCACAGCCACCCCTACCTCTGCAGGAGACCTTCCAACACTCGCAGGTAGGTCTGGTTCATTCTCCCCTGGGGTCATTGCTCCTTCCCCTGGGTCCTGATGCACACACTGCTTTGTGTGTGCCCTCTAAGAGTGGAGTCTCTGTTTCCCCCAGTTCTGTCAAAGTGCTGCAATCAAATCCCAGTGGCCTTCAAAGTCTGATTCTCTAGGAATTTCTCCTCCCATTGCCAGACCCCCAGGTTTGGAAGCCTGATGTGGAACTCAGAACCTTCACTCCAGTGGATGGACTTCTGTGGTATAAGTGTTCTCCAGTCTGTGAGTCACCCACCCAGCAGTTATGGGATTTGATTTTACTGTGATTGCTCTCCTCTTACCATCTCATTGTGGCCTCTCCTATGTCTTTTGATGTGAGGTATCATTTTTGGTGAGTTCCAGTGTCTTCCTGTCGATGATTGTCCAGCAGCTAGTTGTGATT
The DNA here is from genome assembly GCF_000442215.2 of Lipotes vexillifer. Classification (NCBI taxonomy): domain Eukaryota; kingdom Metazoa; phylum Chordata; class Mammalia; order Artiodactyla; family Lipotidae; genus Lipotes; species Lipotes vexillifer. The sequence continues at coordinate 305,863 of NW_006774670.1, forward strand.
TTGGTTTTCTCGCAAGAGGAAGTGAGAGCACGTCCTTCTACTCTCTCATCTTTGTTCCAATCTGACATTTATTTTTAATTGAAGTATAATTTACATATTATACAATTCAGCCTGTAAACAGTAGAGTTATTACTTACATGAAACATGAGATATATAGAAAGATGTATAGAACAGTTCCATCTCCCCCAAAAAGCTAAAAAAAATTTTTCCTAATCCAAAGTCATAAACATTTCTTCTTAAAGTTTTATAGTTTTTAATTTTACAATTAGATCTGAGATCCATTTTGAGTTATTCATTATGATATGAGGTGTAGATCAAGATTTTTTATTTCTTTAATATAGATGTCTAATTGTTTCAGCATCATTTGTTCCAGCACCATTTTTTCCAGCACTATGTATTTCTTCATTGAATTGTCTTTTCCCCTTACTTCAAAATCAATTGACCATACATATGTGTATCTATTTCTTGATACCCTAATATTTTCCAGTAATATTTGAGTCTATATTTTTTAATACCACAGTCTCTTGGTTATTGTAGCTGTTCAGTGAGTCTTGAAAGCAGATAGGGTGAGTCCTTAATTCTATTCTCTTTTTTTTCAAAATTAGTTTGACCATTTTAGATCCTGTTCCCTTCTGTATAAATTGTAGAATCAGCTTATAAGTTTCTACCAGAAATTCTCCTTTCAGTCTTTCAACATTAAGCATTTCTATGCACTAGCATCCACAGGAGAAGTTATGGATTTCAGGCCTGCTCTTATCTTTCTTACCCAATAAGGGTCCTGAAGAGGCAAGTGGAATACAAACTCATGAGGATGAATGAGTTATGGAGAGAAGGAAAAGCAATTTTTCAGTGAAGACAGAGCAAAGAACAAAACAATGAGTGCAGATGCTGGATTAATTTTAAGATTGTATCAAAACATGTGCAATATTAACATTTTAATATTGTGTGGTGAGAATGAGTTTTACTTTTTGTAAGAATCTGGTATATTTGAAATGTTCATTGGACAACTGTAACAAAAGTTATTTTATTAGCTTCAGCAGTAGAATGACAAAATTTGGATTTCAAAGTAATATTAGAAAATATTACAGAAATGATGTATTTTTACCTATAAAAGTAATTTTAGGGCTTCCCTGGTGGCGCAGTGGTTGAGAGTCCGCCTGCCAATGCAGGGGACACGGGTTCGTGCCCCGGTCCGGGAAGATCCCACATACCGTGGAGCGGCTGGCCCGTGAGCCATGGCCGCTGAGCCTGCGCGTCCAGAGCCTGTGCTCCGCAATGGGAGAGGCCACAACAGTGAGAGGCCCGTGTACACCCCCCCCCAAAAAAAGTTTAATTTGAAAGTTATTTCCCAAATGTTTTTGATATATTATCTGCATTCATAACTAAAAATATTTATTTATTCATTTCAGGCTTACTATTGATAAGATGTTGTATTCGCATGAGAGAAGCATTATTATTCAAGGAACACTGCAGTGATAACCATGGCAGTGGTCTTGCTGCTTAGAGGTTTGTGTGGTGACAGGTGGTGTACAACTGGAGAAGCAGTACTGCCAGGCTTGGTATCCTCTTACATAATATTGGTCTTAGAGCCCCCCCCTCAGTTTTCAGTACTCTATTCCCCAGCTTGTGGCCCTCTATACAGGAAGTTCCAAAAATGAAAGCCAAGGAGCTGAGTAAGGAAAAAAGGTAGAATGTGTGAGACACTGACAAGTCACTTTTTATTTGACCCAGACAACAGAGTTGATATTCCTATAATCCAAGTTGTGGAGTCAGGGAAACATGATTTGTATGCTATAGATACCCACACTTAATATGTACTTAGACTATTTTAACTACAAGAAATACATATTCTATATGTTTCCCATATAATAATAAGTCATAGTATTTCTATATGTTATAATATATGCTACTGTAATATATACATAAAATTCACTTTGATTTTACATTTTTATTCCTGATATTTTTCTATGAAAAACTAAAATATGTGTCCTCACAACAGCTTGCAAGATAAATATTTGAATCCACTGATAACACTATCCACTCATTTAAAAAGTTAATCTATAAATTTTTGTTGAGAACAAACTGTGTTCACAATACTATTGTTTTGTAGAGCTAATAAAAGTAAAGAAAATATAGCCTCTGTTTCAAATGACTTATAGTCTAAAAAAAACCAAAGCAAAACAAACAAAATCAATAAAGACATCAGGGACATTAAGGAATAAATGGAGTTGCATTTTAGTGGACATTTCTATCTATAGACAACATAAGGCAGAATCTCTTTAAGTGAAAATAACTTTTGGAAATCTTTGCAAGACATCCATTTGGACATTTCGGTATTAATTCTTAAATAAATCGACACAGCCACTTTTTCCTTACTATTTTTCTATTTGAACACTGAATGAGGCAGTTGACTTGCTTGTATTTGAGGGCCAAGAAGTAAGAAGATAAATTATCTTCAGACACTACTCAATTTACTGCTGGTAGTGAAAATTGGGTATTGAAACTGGCTGAAGAAATAGCAGGTTAACCTTTACTATATCACCTTCATTAGAAGGCATCTACTCATTGAGCAGAATGGCAAGTAGCATGAACTATTTAAATTCCTGATTTATACTTACTGTTTCCTTCTCTTTCTCTTCCTCTGTGCTTTCTCTGACTTTTAATTCACTTATAGCTGACTTCCATAAGATGAAAAATATATGCATGCTGCTTCTTCAGTATCACTTAGATAGATCTAAAACTTTCATGTAAACAAACATACATGTACCATATGGACAACATATGTAAATATTGGTTATAAGTGGTAAAAATAAAAATGATGTGTAGAGAAAAGGCACTTGACCTCCAACAGTCCCTGCAAAACCCAAACCTACAAGGATTGGCATCAAATTGTACTAAATAATTTCTCTTATCTTAGTACACATGAATCATTTATAGTGATCTTTTTTTTTTTTTTTGCGGTACGCGGGCCTCTCACTATTGTGGCCTCTCCTGTTGCGAAGCACAGGCTCCGGACGCGCAGGCTCAGCGGCCATGGCTCACGGGCCCAGCCGCTCCGCGGCATGTGGGATCTTCCCGGACCGGGGCATGAACCCGTGTCCCCTGCATCGGCAGGCGGGCTCTCAACCACTGCGCCACCAGGGAAGCCCTATAGTGATCTTATAGATGACTTTGGAGATAAGAATATGAGGCTTTAGTAACAATAAATATCAAACAAAGAGACCTTAAAAAGAAATTAATGTGTCTTCAAAACACAATATATAAAAAGATACTCTTCTTTTTACTTGACAGTTACTCATCTCACACATTTTCTGACATGTGTCACAGTATCCTAGGACTGATAGTGATTTGTGAAGGTCATCTCTTCAATCCCTTTCTGTTAGGATGACAACATCCAAATACAAAAGATACAGGGTAACAAAGGAGACAAAATAGTAGAGAGGGGGCAAAGGAAGAAGGGGAGTTGTAGGAGAGAAGAGGAAAATGGACAAGAGGCAATCAATAAGAATCAGAGTTCATGGTCCTTTCAAAACATCAACAGATCCCATTCAATCTGTTTACAGCAGTTTTTAACTTATCCTGTGGTCTGGAATTTTGGGGGAGAAGAAGAAGGAGGAGGAGGAGGAGGAGGAGGGAGAGGAGAAAGGAACAGGAGAGAAGGGGAAGGGGAAGGGGAAGGGGAGGAGAAGGAGAAAAAGAGGAAGAGGAAGGGGGAGGGCCGGGGAGGGGGAGAAGAAGGAAGGGGAAGGGGAAGTGTTACGAGAGAGGGAGATATCATGGCCAGGGACCTGTGTGAGTCCCTGGGGCGGGCTGCCAAGTGAGGGTCCTTGGTTTTGTGCAGGAAAGAGTTCAAGAGCAAACCAAAGGAAAATGAAAACAAATTTACTCAGAGAGACACACATTCCATAGGCAGAATGCCGACTGTCTTGGAAAGTGAGAGTGGCCCTAGGACATGGGATTGTTGGTTTTTATGGGCTGCGTAATTTCATATGGTAACCAGTGGGAGGAATATTTTAGCTATTTCAGGGAAGGGTGGAGATTCCCAGGAATTGGGCCTCTGCCCACTTTTTGGCCTTTTATGGTCTACCCCAGATCTGTCATGGCATAATGAACTAAAGGTCAATGACCAGACTATCCTCTATTCTTGAAGCCCCCTTGGGTTCGGCAGGCCCCAGCCAGTTTTCATTGCATCCTAACAGCTGTGCCCCTTCTTCATTTATCTAGCAGTTGTGTCCTGCCCTTTTCCCTTCTGTCTCAGAAGGGGAAGGAGAGGAAGAGGAAAAGGAAGAGGAAGGAGGAGACCTGAATCACTTACCCAAGTATATTGCAAAATATATCATAGTGCCAGGCCACTTGAATTCATTATTCCACCCTCAGTTCTCCACAATATACCCTACATTTCTTCAAGAACACCAGATATTGATGACAGAGAGGGTAGCTGTCATTATAGATTAAATAGGGTTTAACTGTTTGGCCCAAATACAAAGCAGGCTAAGACCGAAGAAAGAAGCAAAACTGACCAGTCCATCCACTCTTGGGAAAAATAGTAATTTTGATACCTGTAATTGGGGTCTGCCTCAAACAGAAAACTCCCTCAAAGGAAAAAAAAAAAAAAAAAGGAGAAAATTCACTGCATTTATAAACCACAAAAATGAATATATACAGTGGGATATTTACTACATGCACAAAACACTTCGTGGCATCTATGCCAAGCTACTGGAGTTAGATAAATAATACTTAATGGGTAAGTGAAGATGATGCAGTTGAGTAAGTTTAATTATGGTATACACATTCAACATTTTTCCACCTTCAGTAATACAAGCCTATTTTATTCAAAAGTTTAATTGCACAAACATATATACCTAGATTTAAGTGGTTCAAAAATTTAATCTCATGTAACAGTATTTCTAGATATATAAACACATCTGTTGTATAGCTTAAGAAACCATGGTCTATACAATTAAACAGAACATGATTAATCAAACAAGAATAGATGTTAAATTTTATGGCTATTAATAGAAAATTCTCTTTGTGCTATATTTTAAAAATCCAGGATCAAGGACTAGTGGAATCCATTTCATGTTTTGGCTATAACATTTATAAGAAGTTGAATCTTAGGAGGACGATTCTCACTCTTCTTTTAATAGTGTTAGTTTCCTTTTCATTAAATAGGGCATGGCACAGAGCTGTTATTGAGATGATGAGGTTCAAATGTGAATGTAAGTTGAGAAACAGCTGTTATTGAGATAAACATTATTCTTAATGTTTTTAAACTATAATTCAAAATCCAGGTAAATATATCACGATAAGTGAAATACCGTGTTGTACTGATGTATATAATACTCTTCCATTTCTAAAATAAGGTAAGGGGAGCTTTGAGTCTGCAGTCATAGTAATCTGAGAGCCTTGGATGTATTAAAGATTATTGGTAGCAATTCCTTTTGCTTGCTTAAAATCTTATGTATGCAATTCTTAAAGTTAATATTACAAATGTAGAAACCTGGTCTGTTGGTAGAACATTGAGTACTCCTTATCTATTCAATTGCTTGGTATAAAATGGCTGTTAAGAAGTTAGTTTTGTTATAAAAGAATGAAAAATATAAGCTCATGGTTTCATTATTTCCAAGAAAAACCATTTTTATTAAAATTTCATTTAAATATTCTCAAAGTACTTATTAAATAATAAAATAGGCAAACATGGCTGGACCCAAATCATCAGAATATTTCTTAGGATATCTCTCCATCAAAAAAACAAAATAATCTGATTGTAGCCATCTGCTCTTTAGTCTAGCAGATTAGGTGTTTCCACAACTAACACCTCCTCAAATAAAGTAGGATGTTAACAAATTTGGGTGGTCCAGAAATTCTAAATCACTAGGATACAATTTAGCAAATTCAGTGGCAGCATTAATAATGTAACAGCTAGAACATTTTTGTAAGTTCTTGCTGATGAAAGACACAATTGCCTTGTAATTAAAACAATATTCCAAGGCACTATTCTATTTCATAGAAATCTTAAGGAGGGCCTTGCAAATGTCTAGGACTGTACTTATTTTTTTATCATTTACTCTGCACATAAAGTTTATCAATAATATGGTTACCAATAACCTGAAAGGGCCTCTTTGAGTACGTGACATACTCAGTGTGGTGAAACACTGTATTATGTTGCAAATTCTTCAAATACTTCTTCGAATGAATTTAACTCCACCCTACTTGGGAAAAATCACACACACACACACACACACACACACACACACACACACACACGCACACAATATATTATCTCTATTGGCTGAAAATAAGTGAAGCCAAAAAGAATTTAGCATCTCCTCATAATAGGATTAAAAGCAATTTATTTACTTATAGCATGGATATGCATAAATAACCCATGTATTATATTTTGAATGAATAAATCCAGTTTATTTCTGACCTCAAATTAATATATATACATACATGTATACATACACACATATGTACATATATTTATATGAAATATTTTGTAAGTCTACTAAATACTGAATTTTTAATTTTGTTTTTAATGATGTAAATATATTAAAATATTGTTAAACCTAACAGATACATTGCAGATATTTACAGCAATGGAAAGATAAACCTTTTTATAGAAATTGAGTCTACCAAGTAAAAGGCATTATTTTATTATAAATTGTTCAGCTTTAATATAGTCTCTAAAAAACTCAAGTGCATTAATTTTTTAAAAAACATTCTATTGAGAGTTTTCACTTTAAATGTAGGAGGAAGAATGAAAAGATATAATTTCTTTTTTAAGTATTATCATTAAGTTTAGCTACTTAAAAAAAACATTATATATGTTTCATTTTATTTTTACATACAGAATAAAAGCCTAACTATAACAAAACTTCGATAATGCCTCTTTTGAGAAAAGTAGTCTGATACTTTTGACAGTTCCTTGATTTCCTTTCGGGTGACACTGAATTGGTAATGATATCTTATGTTTAAGAAGGATCATCAATCTTGGAGCATCTCAGTGACAATCTCAGTGTCAATTTCTTTATCACATTGGATATATATCTGAAACGCTTGCACTTAACGCTGAATTAAGAAATCCCAGTGGGTTACATAAATAACCACTAGCACAGAACAAAGTCATCCACTCTTTAAAGAAATAGACAATTTATCTCTATCTATATAAAAAAGTGATTGAAACTAGTGGGAAAAAGTAATGAAGCCAAAGTGATGATACATTTCATTTTATATCATGAAGAGTTGGAATATTTGTTATTCTATAGTCTAATCAATTCTCAAATGCTGTTGTAATTTCCACAGCTATAAGAACCATTATTTCTACCAATGTGTCAAATTTTAAACTGTGTATTGCTAAATCTTAATCATAATTTTAAAGTCAACTTCAATGATTAGTTGAAGTATCTTTTTAAAAAAAATCTTGAGAGTATATTTCCTTTTAGGGCTTGGAATAGCATATGGTATATGCTTAAATCTTCTTTTAACTTTTCCCCATTTTTAAATGCATGTTGGAACCCAAAAACTATATCTTTGACCTGGATTTCTATGATCTCCAAACTTTATGTATGACTGGCTCGCCCTCTCTTGCCTCAAATCAAAAATTTCTTGAATCTGATTATTATCTAGCATTACCTCAAGCAAATGGGATGTCCATCCCTCCAATTGCATAAGCCAAACATTTGTGAGCAATTTTCTTTCACTCATCCACAATATCTAAGACATCACCAAGACCTTATCAATTTTAGCTTCCAGACATTTCCCAATTACATAACCCACCATCATAAACCTCCAGTGTACAGCACCATCCTCTATGGTTTTACTACACTCATGTTTTTTTAAATAGCCCCCTTCCCTTTAATATGTATTCTACAAATTATTTACCTTGAGTGTGGCATCTTTCTTCTGTCAGTACCCCGATTAATACAATAATAGTATTTACTTCTTAAGTTTTTTGTGAAGAGTAAATCCATCAATATGTGTAGAACACTGAGAATAGTGCTTGTAACATTTAAAAACCCTCAATAAATATTAGCCTTTTTTTTTTTCTGACCTGGATCCTTATTTATTTATTTATTTATTTATTAACATCTTTATTGGAGTATAATTGCTTTACAATGGTGTGTTAGTTTCTGCTTTATAACAAAGTAAATCAGCTATACATATACATATATCCCTGTATCTCCTATTAGTCATTCCACCATGGGTATATATTTACATCATAGCAATTTAGGCCTATGCTTTTCCAAAAACATTAAAACATTTTTATTTTACTTTTGGTTTTTGTTGTTGTTGTTTATTTATTTTTATTGAGGTATAGTTGCTTTACAATGTTGTGTTACTTTCTACTATACAGCAAATTGAATCAGCTGTACGTATACATATATCCCCTATTTTTTGGATTTCCTACCCATTTAGGTCACCACAGAGCACTAAGTAGTAGGTCCTCATTAGTTATCTATTTTATACATAGTAGTGTGTATATGTCATTCCCAATCTTCCAATTCATCCCTCCCCTGCTTTTCCCCCTTGGTGGCCATACATTTGTTCTCTACATCTGTGTCTCTAGTTCTGCTTTGCAAGTAGGTTCATCTGTACCATTTTTCTAGATTTCACATATATGTGTTTATATATGATATTTGTTTTTCTCTTTCTGTCTTACTTCATTCTGTATGATAGTCTCTGGGTTCATCCACGTCTCTAAAAATGATCTAATTTCATTCCTTTTACTTTACTTTTGAAATAAAACTGCTTTATATTCATATTAATAAGAGCTGATAGATAAATGATAGACTGATAGAAGATAGATAGATACACATACATATAATACAGATCCTCCAATTTTCCTGAACAATGACATTCCTGTTGGAGGAGGTCATTGAGGGGGTGTGACCTCCAGTTGACCCTAGAGCTGGATGTGGGCAATCAAAGGCTCCTCACCTTCTCCCCTGTCATTGGAATGTACATTCTACCCACCATCTCCACACTAGTTGCTGTTTCAAGGTTTTAGCCATGAGAGACTACAGTATTGTTGAGTCCATCAGAATGCTGTATGTGACTGAACAGTTAAGACCTCTAGATAAACTTTTAAGTTTCTAGAGGGTAGGAGTGGAGATCTAGCCATCTTGTGGCTGCCAAAGGCTAACCTTATATGTAAGTTCCCTTTCTTATTGAACCTGCCACCTGTGAATCTGGTGGGACTTGCCTCTTTCTTCATTCTCTCCTAGCCCTCTGTGTACAAGGGCCAGTCTGCAAACCAACAACTCCCTATAAATTTGACTTAATTGTATAAGTTACAATAGGCTATCACAGTAAAATTAAGAATATTAATGAGATACTCAGTTTAGTAGACATATTAACATGTGGTATATTTATAGTACTGATGATATAAATGCTAGCAACATGTTGACTATAACTTGCTATTTTGTTTCCAATCTGTTTTTTTATTATCTTGATTTCTCTTTTACTTATTTAGTTTTGTTTTTGTTTTTAACTGAAGAGCTGAGCCATGAACAACAGTTTTGGAGAACACCTGATTTATATCAGCTATCCTAGATCATTTTTGAGAAATGGAATATTTTGATAATTTTTTTAATCATGGAAAAACAATGATTCTCTCCAGCTAAAAATACATTATATATTACCTTAGTTCTAGTTCAGAACCCTCAAGACCATTCACCAAGAACGGATCAGATGACAGGAGATGAGCATGATGTTCTGTGGTATATTCAAGTTGTTCAGATCAATTTAGGCCATGTTATGACAGATACCATTGGAGTTAATATTACTTGAAACAAAAATGGAAGTGAATATTCTTGTCCATTCCCATCTGAATGTAAAGTGCTTCTGATCCACCTTTGTAATGGAGAAGAAATTGTTCCCTAATATGTTGCATAACAAGCAAACATCTGACACAATAGCTACAATTATGAATACAACATGGTTGAGATCATAGTGGTCTAAAGTTTTTCTCCAAGAGTCATCTGAGTTTTTCAAGAGTCAGAATGGGAGAACGAAACAAAATATGATAGATAGAATCAACCCCGCCTTTATTAGGCATTTAATGGTGGCACAAATCTGCCATCATCTATAGAATGGAATATGATTTCTCATTTATTATTTTGGCTAGAGGAAGGCAGCACAGTTCAGAGGCTTCTATTTGGTGTTCCCCACTATGATAGCTCATTCCACATTCCAAGTTGCCAGTGCTCAGGTAACTTCAATTTCTCAGTATATCAATTCAATTATATGCTTTGGGTGGGCCTAAAAGACCAGAGATTCCAGTTTGAAACAGACTTTATCCAGAAATCCATTTACTAATCTGGCACCTCTTAGTCCCCATTCTAACAGAAGGTATGATAATATTGTGAGTCTTGGCTTATTAATGTCAGTTCTGGTCCTGTGTATGTAATCCTTGATATGTTTGGGTATTTCCCTCTCCTCAATGTTCAATTTTACTGGGACAGATGGATGAAGCCACTTTCTGTATTTAACTGTTATGGTATTGCAGGCTCCTTCCTTTTAGGGATCCAACCACTCCTTCAGTCGTTGGATTCCAGATCAGAACAATGGCTCAGGTCCAGCCACTGAGCAAAGGATTGTAGTTTTTTATTGGGGTAACTACCTCAGCATCCTGCTCCTTCATTCTCAATTTTATTTGATTGCATATGTTAAGTAACACCCTTATTGATGGCCAATCTATTTTGTCTCTGAGTGTGGCATACTCTATAACATCTCCAAAAGGCCTCATGAGTCATATCTCTTCATTTTTCCTCCAGTTTGCTCATTACAATAATTATAGCCTCCAGTCTTCTGAAGATTAAGTGTTGTCACCTGGCCTCTATTAATTCAGGACCTATCATTCTCAGTGGATATTAATGAGCTCCATTTTGTGACTGGGTCTCTCACTTTCATACCTGACATGCAGAGGGCAGTCACCACCGGAAGCTCTTTGTGATGCAGGTGCCCTCCTCATAAATGCATTGCTAATGGCCCCAGTGAAGGGTGTGCTCTTTGGGCCTATCCTGTAAAACATAATCATCTGATGGCTCTTCTGGCCTTACATTATAAGCCATTTCATCACGATCTCTTCTTTTGGCCTCTTTCCTTCTCTTGACTGCCAGAAGATCTTGGACAATGCTACTTCTCCTCACCTCTAAGTGATATCTGGTGGTGAGTTTGTACCAGCATCTAGGGTTTCTACTCGGATTAAATACCCCAAGTCAAGTTGTTCTTGTTCATCCAGTTTTACATTCTGGTCCCTTTGATCAAACACTAAACTCCAATCCCAACATAACTGCTTTGGTCCCTGCAATTACATGTTAACTAATTCCTACTTCTCCTTTTGTCTATAATCTCTTTCCCCCTTTACCAGGCTCAACATGCCCCTAGCCAGGTTATGCTGGAATTAGCTCTAGTTTGGGTGGATTCAGCTTCTGAGGGAGAGAGGTCTTTTCAGCAGAATGTACTCTTAAGACTTATTAGAGAATGATGGGGTACTTCTGGGAAGGTTCAAGGGAATCTGCAATTATCCTCAGTGGCTCTATACAGATAGACCCATGCCATGTGTTAGGACCCCAGGTTTTCCCACCCATGGCCCTGACTTTAATATAACAGATCTGCTTTGGATGAGCATTAAAATGCTTCTGGATGTCTGCTATTCTATTAGCTTTTCAATCTGTTGAATCTCAGCTGTTTCTGCTCTTGACTAGTCTTTCGGCTCTCACAGTCAGACTTCAACTGCTTATTAACCACAATGAGTTTCTTACTACCCTTCTTCAGTGAGTTATTCAACTTAGTAGCCAGCCAATATTGCTATATTTTTACATCTTGTCAACCTCCCCCCACACACACAATTATTGAAAATGCCTGAATCATTGTGCCTACAAGGGTTAGCTGCAAGAGAACTCTTTAGCACTTAGGATGACATCTTGCATCATGTTCTATTGGTGGCCATCCTACATTCAGGATTGAGTGTTCTTTTTCTTCTAGACAAGGGATGACCATGTCAAAAATCTTTATTTTGCCATCGGTTTTTTTCAAGTATCTTACTGCCATTTGAATTAATTTAGGACCACCAAATAGCATGTGCCTAGACAGAATGAGACATTAAAGATGTTTACTATAGGAGGGAGCAGGGAAAGAAGAGTAGAGTGTTTATATACCGTAACACTGGTCTGACACCTGTGGAAGGAGAGAAGGAGTGAAGGAAGGTTAAGGAGGAGGATTCTTGGATGCAGCATGGTTTCAACAAAGGTTTGACCAAACTAAAAAAGACTCCTAGAGCCACAGTCTCCTGTTGGAAAATGCCTATATCTCATGGTAATGAATCTGCTTAATTAACTTTTTTTTTTTTTTTTTTTTTTTGCTGCATTGGGTCTTTGTTGCTGCATGCAGGCTTTCTCTAGTTGTGGCGAGTAGGGACTACTCTTCGGTGCGGTGCACGGGCTTCTCGTTGCTGTGACTTCTCTTGCTGCAGAGCCCGGGCTCTAGGCCCATGGGCTTCAGTAGTTGTGGCATGCGGGCTCAGTAGTTGTGGCTTGTGGGCTCTAGAGTGCAGGCTCAGTAGTTGTGGTGCACAGGCTTAGTTGCTCCGCGGCATGTGGGACTTCCTGAACCAGCTCTCAAACCCATGTCCCCTGCTTTGGCAGGCAGATTCTTAACCACTGTGCCACCAGGGAAGTCCCTGCTTAAGTATTCTTGTTGTGCTCAATCATTGGCTCAGAAACCTGTGGCAAGCACTACCTCAGTGGGAATGAAGTGGGGGAATCCAAAGGGTCAACAGCTGGAGCCTTTGGTAAAGTACAGTCCCCACAGCAGATTTGAGTGGCACGTTGCCACAGCAGTCGCATGTGTGCTTTCACATTTTGTATGTAATGTTATGGATTCCCCATGTGTTCCTGCTTGAGGGTATTAAATGACTTGTGTATTGAGATTGAAGCAGGAGAATAGTTGTGAAGGCTATAGGTGAGGAGGAAATGAAAAAGTACAGGCATGCAGGGGAAAGAGCTTAGGAAGGAGAGGTAAGAATTTGTTTCACACACATTTCTCTTACATCCCAATATTTCCTCAAATCAACCTTGCCTATATCTGAAAGTAACACACATGTTAAAAATATTCCTCAAAGAAGCAATTTGTCACCCTGAAATATTTTATGTGAGAATTAGGAGAGAAAGACAGCACACAGTAGGAAAAAGTCATATAATTCAATCTCAGTGTGAAAGGAAATATATGAATTTTTCCTTTAGGATTCAGGGAGCCTTCAGTCTTTTTTATTTTATCTTTGCTTGTCTTATTTCACTGTTTGTCTCCCATGTTTTAAACTCTCTATTTGCTTCTTTTTTCCTTTCCTTTATTTTTTCCCTGAAAAGCTACCTTCCTATTTTCTACATCCCTGTGGAATATTAGCAAGAACAGTGTGATGTATTAATCTTGGCAAATGGAAGCATATATTCAGGTACTTAGAAATTTCTCCTAATATTGATAAAATGCTAAGCTGTGACTGATTAATGACCTTTGGGATTGGGTCTATGTTCACATATCCAGTGTATATATGGTCATGGAGATCAGTCTTTTGAGATTTTTTTTTTCTTTCAGTTGTTGGGGGTAGGAGTTTATTAATTTATTTATTTTATTTATTCTTTTTTTGCCGTGTTGGGTCTTCGTTTCTATGCGAGGGCTTTCTCTAGTTTTGGCAAGTGGGGGCCACTCTTCATCGCGGTGCACGGGCCTCTCACTGTTGTGGCCTCTCCCATTGAGGAGCACAGGCTCCAGACGCACAGGCTCAGCGGCCATGGCTCACAGGCCCAGCCGCTCCGCAGCATGTGGGATCTTCCCGGACTGTGGCACGAACTCGTGTCCCCTGCATCAGCAGGCGGACTCTCAACCACTGAGCCACCAGGGAAGCCCCAATTCTTTATTTCTTATCACGATGTATATTGTAATCAGAAAGTTCTGTGGCTCTACTATCAATGTAAAGTTTAAATTCCTTACTCCATCACCATCAATCTATTTCTACCATCATCTCTCACTTGTAATACAGGAGTAGTGTCATATCTTATCTTTGTACTTCTGAGCGTTCCCTATCTCAATCCTTTCTCCAACTAGCAGCCAGATATCTGTTTAAAATGCTGATCAGAGCACATCCTTCCTTAAGTAAATACCTTTAATAGTTTCCCATTACTCTTAAAATTCTAAACTCTTTGTTATGGTCAACATAAACCTGCCCGATATGCGTCTGACCTTATCTTCTCCCTTTCTTTCTCATTAACTTTCCATCTCTCTGATCTTTCAACTGCTGTTAGATTTCCAGATTATTAATTATTTGGAAGCCATTTGTCATTTCCTTTGTCTAGAATACTTTTGGCCCAGATCTTCTGATAACTCTTTCCTCCTCAGAAGGTAGCATTCTTTCCATATGTCACTCAGAAAGACCTTCCTTGACTACCTCATCTAGAGTAAGTTCCAACAAATTGAGTTACTGCTTATCCCTTTTTTAACATTTTATTCTCTTCTTGATACTTAATAATATCTGAAATATTACCAAGTTTATTTGCTCCTGAGTTTATCGTTCATCTGGTTATGTTGAAACTAACCCACTGAGGCTACCTTTTCTTTTATAAAAAATGGTCCTATATCAGTCAGGGTCCTAGGAGACAGATGGCACATTCAAAATGAGCAATTTTGAGGAGAGTTTGGGTTTAGGGAAAAGACTAGTAAGTGTACCAGCACTAGTCCTAGCTGAGCACTTACCACCCCTGTGTCTGAAGATGCAAAAAGTAAGGTAGAAATGGTTATTATAACAGAAATGATAGATGTTCAGAGAGGACCACATGAGAAGATTTACCAATGATATTTGGTTTTTTGTTGCATTTTATGGGCTTGGAGTTTTCCCACCAGTGGGTATTAGAGCACCTTTTCATTACATCTTTGTAAATGTTTAATACTTTGTATTGAGAATTTTAAATGTTGTGGATATGTGTGGACTTCTAATACCAAGGAGTGAAATAAATGTTTTTCCATATACTTTGTTCTGCCTGTATGAAACCCTTGTGTAATATGGCAAATAAGAGAGGTATTTCACTTTATAATATTTTGTAAATATGTAAATACAATGAATAGTTACTACCCACATTAAATTGAAAAAATACATATATGTTACACACTAAAAATTTGAAATTTTTTAGTATTGCTAATCTC
This sequence comes from Lipotes vexillifer, assembly GCF_000442215.2. Classification (NCBI taxonomy): domain Eukaryota; kingdom Metazoa; phylum Chordata; class Mammalia; order Artiodactyla; family Lipotidae; genus Lipotes; species Lipotes vexillifer. The sequence goes on from NW_006774670.1 coordinate 321,061, forward strand.
TCTTATATCACTTAAAGATACTTGTTTAGTTCATTTAAGAAAAATAATTTTTATCATGTTAGGAATGGTATAGTTTGGCATAATATGAAACTCTGGCTAGTAGTACACAGTTGATGAAATGCTTGGGTTTTGAAATTAAATAAATCTGAAAATAGAAGCTAACTTTGACCTCTTTATGTAAACAGTAGTTGACTTTTCTCATCTTCAGTTTCATTTGGTAAGAATAATAGTATTTTAAATGGGTATATTTAATTTAAGAATTTAACTTTTTGAATTATTAGGTTAAATGAAAACCTATAATAGAGGGTTTCCCTGGTGGCACAGTGGTTGAGAGTCTGCCTGCCAATGCAGGGGATGCAGGTTCTTGCCCCCGTCTGGGTGGATCCCACATGCCGCAGAGTGGCTGGGCCCGTGAGCCATGGCCACTGGACCTGCATGTCCAGAGCCTGTGCTCTGCAGCAGGAGAGGTCACAGCAGTGAGAGGCCCATGTATCGCAAAAAAAAAAAAAAAAAAAAAAAAAAAA
>NW_006774670.1:323142-336988 GCF_000442215.2 Lipotes vexillifer
AAGAGGGAAGAGATATGGGAACATATGTATAACTGACTCACTCTGTTATAAAGCAGAAACTAACACACCATTGTAAAGCAATTATACCCCAATAAAGATGTTAAAAAAAAAAAACAAACAAATAATGATACTATAATTTTTATTAATGAAAAATAATTAGAGAAGATTGGTTCAAGATGGCGGAGTAGAATGATATGTGCGCACTCCCTCTTGTGAGAGCACTGGAATCACAACTGCTGAACAATCATCTACAGGAAGACACTGGAACTCACCAAAAATTATACCCCACATCCAAGGACAAAGGAGAAGCCACAATGAGATGGTAAGAGGGGTACAATCACAATAAAATCAAATCCCATAATATAATTGTTCTCCAGTTTGTGGTTGGGTGATTCACAAATGAGAACAATTATACCACAGAAGTCTACCCACTGGAGTGAAGGTTCAGAGCCCAATGTCAGGCTTCCCAACCTGGAGGTCTGGCAACGGGAGGAGGAATTCCCAGAGAATCAGACTGTGAAGGCTGGTGGCATTTGATTGCAGGACTTTGATACAATTGGGGGAAGCAGAGACTCCACTCTTGGTGGGCACACACAAAGTAGTGTGCACATCAGGAACCAAGGAAAGGAGCAGTGACCCCATAGGAGACTGAACCAGACCTACCTGCTAGCATTGGAGGGTCTCCTGCAGAGGCAGGGGGTGGTTGTGGCTCACTGTGGGACAAGGACACTGGCAGTAGAAGTTCTGGGAAATATTCCTTGGCGTGAGCCATACCAGAGTCCACCATTAACCCCACTAAAGAGCAAGGTAGGCTCCAGTACTGGGTCACCTCAGGCCAAAAAACCAACAAGAAGGGAACCCAAACCCAACCATCAATGGACAAGTGGATTAAAGTTTTACTGAGTTCTGCAACATCCAGCTCTACCCATCAACAGTCCCTCCATCAGGAAGCTTACACAAACCTCTCAGATAGCCTCATCCACCAGACAACAGAAAGCAGAAGCAAGAAGAACTACAATTCTGCAGCCTGTGGAAAGGAAACCACATTCACAGAAAGATAGACAAAATGAAAAGGCAGAGGACTATGTACCAGATGAAGGAGTAAGATAAAACCCAAGAAAAACAGCTAAATGAAGTGGAGATAGGCAACCCTCCAGAAAAAGAATTCAGAATAATGATAATGAAAATGATCCAGGACCTCAGAAAAAAGAATGGAGGCTAACATGGAGAAGATGCAAGAAATGTTTAACAAACACCTGGAAGAATTAAAGAACAAACAAACAGAAATGAACAATACAATAATTGAAATGAAAAATATACTAAAGGAATCAATAGCAGAAAAACTGAGACAGAAGAACAGGTAAGTGACCTGGAAGACAGAATGGTGGAATTCACTGCCGTGGAACAGAATAAAGAAAAAAGAATGAAATGAAATGAAGGCAGCCTAAGAGACCTCTGGGACAACATTAAACTCAGCAACATTCGCATTATAAGGGTCCCAGAAGGAGAAGAGATAGAGAAAGGACCCAAGAAAATATTTGAAGAGATTATAGTCGAAAACTTCCCTAACATGGGAAAGGAAATAGCCACCCAAGTCAAAAGGAAATGGACACCCAATTCCAGGAAGAACAGAGAGTCCCAGACAGGATAAAACCAAGGAGAGACATGCCAAGACACATAGTAATCAAATTGACAAAAATTAAAGACAAAGAAAAATGATTAAAAACAAAAAGGGAAAATGACAAATAACATACAAGGGAACTCCCATAAGGTTACAGCTGATTTCTCAGCAGAAACTCTACAAGCCAGAAGGGAGGGCACGACACATTTAAAGTAATGAATGGGAAGAACCTACAACAAATATGACTGTACCCAGCAAGGATCTCATTCAGATTCGACAGAGAAATCAAAAACTTTACAGACAAGCAAGAGCTAAGAGAATTCAGCACCACCAAACCAGCTCTACAACAAATACTCAAGGAACTTCTCTAAGTGGGAAACACAAAAGAAGTAAAGGACGTACAAAAACAAACCCAAAACAATTAAGAAAATGGTAATAGAAACATATCAATTATTACCTTAAATGTGAATGGATTAAATGTTCCAACCAAAAGACACAGGCTGGCTGAATGGATACAAAATCAAGACCATATATATGCTGTCTGCAAGAGAGCCACTTCAGATCTCGGGACACATACAGACTGAAAGTGAGGGGATGGAAACAGATATTCCATGCAAATGGAAATCAAAAGAAAGCTGGAGTAGCAATACTCATATCAGATAAAATAGACTTTAAATAAAGACTGTTATAACACATAAGGAAGGACATTATATAATGATCAAGGGATCAATCCAAGAGGAAGATATAACAATTATAAATATATATGCACCCAACGTAGGAGCACCTCAATACATAAGGCAAATGCTGCCGGCTATAAAAGAAGAAATCGACATTAATATAATAATACTGGGGGAATTTAACACCTCACTTACACCAATGGACGGATCATCCAGACAGAAAATTAATAAGGAAACTCAAGCTTTAAATGACACAATAGACCAGATAGTTTTAATTGATATTTATAAGACATCCCATCTGAAAACAGCAGATTACACTTTCTTCTCAAGTGCACACAGAACTTTCTCCAGGATAGATCACATCTTGGGTCACAAATGAAGCCTTGGTTAATGTAAGAAAATTGAAATCATATCAAGCATCTTTTCTGACCATAATGCTATGAGATAAGAAATAAATTACAGGGAATAAAGTGTAAAAAACACAAACACATAGAGGCTAAACACTACTTTACTAAATAACCAAGAAATCACTGATGAAATCAAAGAGGAAATCAAAAAGCTGATTTGAGACAAATGACAATGAAAACACAATGATCCAATACCTATGGGATGAAGCAAAAACAGTTCTAAGAGGGAAGTTTATAGCAATAAAATCCTACCTCAAAAAACCTGAAAAATCTCAAATAAACAATGTAAACTCAACCTAAAGGAATTAGTGAAAGAAGAAAAAACAAAACCCAAGTTAGTAGAAGGAAAGAAATCATAAAGATTAGAGCAGAAATAAATGAAATAGAAACAAAGGAAACAATAAGAAGATCAATAAAACTGAAAGCTGGTTCTTTGAGACAACAAACAAAATTGATAAAACTTTAGCCAGACTCATCAAGAAAAAGAGGGAGAGGACTCAAATCAATAAAATTAGAAATGGAAAAGGAGAACTTACAATGGACAATACAGAAATACAAAGCATCCTAAGAGACTACTACAAGCAACTCTAGGCCAATAAAATGGACAACCTGGAAGAAATGGACAAATTCTTAGAAAGGTAAAACCTTACACGACTGAACGAGGAAGAAATAGAAAATATGAACAGACCAATCACAAGTAATGAAATTGAAACTGTGATTAAAAATCTTCCCACAAACAAAAGTCCAAGACCAGATGGCTTCACGGGTGAATTCTATCAAATATTTAGAGAAGAGCTAACACCCATCCTTCTCAAACTCTTCCAAAAAATTTCAGAGGAAGAAACACTCTCAAACTCATTCTATGAGGCCACCGTCACCCTGATACCCAAACCAGACAGAGATACTACAAAAAAAGAAAATTACAGACCAATATCATTGATGAATATAGATGCAAAAATCCTCAAGAAAATACTATACCAAACAGAATCCAACAACACATTAAAAGGATCATACACCATCATCAAGTGGGATTTATCCCAGGGATGCTAGTATTCTTCAATATATGCAAATCAATCAATGTGATACACCATATTAACAAACTGAACAATAAAAACCATACGATCATCTCAGTAGATGCAGGAAAAGCTTCTGACACAATTCAACACCCATTTATGATAAAAACTCTCTAGAAAGTGGGCATAGAAGGAACTTACCTCAACATAATAAAGGCCATATATGACAAACCCACAGCCAATATCATTCTCAGTGGTGAAAACTAAAAGCATTTCCTCTAAGATCAGGAAAAATACAAGGATGTCCACTCTCACCATGATTATTCGAAAGAGTTTTGGAAGTCCTAGCCACATCAGTCAGAGAAGCAAAAGAAATAAGAGGCATACAAATTGGAAAAGAAGTAAAACTGTCACTGTTCAAAGAAGACATGATACTATACATAGAAAATCCTAAAGATGCCATCAGAAAACTGTTAGAGCTAATCAATGAATCTGGTTAACTTGCAGGATACAAAATTAATGCACAGAAATCTCTTGCATTCCTATACACTAACAAATGATCAGAAGGAGAAATTAAGGAAACAATCCCATTCCCCACTGCAACAAAAAGAATAAAATACCTAAGGAGACAAAAGATCTGTACTCAAAAAACTATAAGAAACTGATGAAAGAAATCAAAGATGACACAAACAGATGGACAGATCCACCACATTCTTGGATTGGAAGAATTAATATTGTGAAAATGACTATACTACTCAAAGCAATCTACAGATTCAATGCAATCCCTATCAAATTACCATTGACATTTTATACAGAACTAGAACCAAAAATCTTAAAATTTATATGGAGACACAAAAGACCCCAGATAGCCAAAGCAATCTTAAGTTTTAAAAATGGAGCTGGAGGAATCAGACTACCTGACTTCAGACTATACTATGAAGCCACAGTAATCAAGACAATATGGTACGGGCACAAAAACAGACATATAGATCAATGGAACAAGATAGAAAGCCCAGAGATAAACCCACATACCTATGGTCAACTAATCTATGACAAATGAGGCAAGGATATACAATGGAGAAAAGAAAGTCTCTTCAATAAGTGGTGCTGGGAAAACTGGACAGCTACATGTAAAAGAATGCAATTAGAACATTCCCTAACACCATACACAAAAATAAACTCAAAATTTATTAAAGCCCTAAATGTAAGACGAACACTATAAAACTCTTAGAGGAAAACATAGGAAGAACACGCTTTGACATAAATCACAGCAAGATTTTTTTTTAACCCACCTCCTAGAGTAATGGAAATAAAAACAAAGATAAACAAATGAGATGTAATGAAACATAAAAGCTTTTGTAAACAAAGTAAACTACAAACAGGATGAAAAGACAACCCTCAGAATGGGAGAAAATATTTGCAAATGAATCAACAGATAAAGGATTAATCTCCAAAATATATAAACAGCTCATGCAGCTCAATATTAAAAAAACAAACAATCCAATCAAAAAATGGGCAGAAGACCTAACTAGACATCTCTCCAAAGAAGACATACAGATGGCCAAGAGACACATGAAAAGGTGCTCAACATCACTAGTTATTAAAGAAATGCAAATCAAAACTACAGTGAGGTATCACCTCACACTGGTTAGAATGGGCATCATCATAAAATCTACAAACAACAAATGCTGTAGAGGGTGTGGAGAAAAGGGGACCCTGTTGCACTGTTGGTGGGAATGTAAGTTGATACAGCCACTATGGAGAACAGTATGGAAGTTCCTTAAAAAACTAAAAATAAAGCTTCCCTGGTGGCACAGTGGTTGAGAGTCCGCCTGCCAATGCAGGGACATGGGTTCGTGCCCTGGTCCAGGAAGATCCCACGTGCCGCGGAGCGGCTGGGCCTGTGAGCCATGGCCGCTGAGCCTGTGCATCCAGAGGCTGTGCTCCACAACGGGAGAGGCCACAACAGTGAGAGGCCTGCGTACCAAAAAAAAAAAAATACTAAAAATAGAATTACCATGTGACCCAGCAATCCCACTACTGGGCATATACCCAGAGAAAACTATAATTCAAAAAGACACATGCACCCCAATTTGCATTGCAGCACTATCTACAATAGCCAGGTCATGGAAGCAACCTAAAAGCCCCTCGACAGACAAATGGATAAAGAAGATGTGGTACATATATGCAGTGGAATATTACTCAGCCATAAGAAGGAACGAAACTGGGTCATTTGTAGAGACATGGATGGACCTAGAGACTGTCATATAGAGTGAAGTAAGTCAGAAAGAGAAAAATAAATATCGTATACTAATGCATATATGTGGAATCTAGAAAAATGGTACAGATGAAGTGGTTTGCAAGGCAGAAACAGAGACACAGATGTAGAGAACAAATATATAGACACCAAGGGGGGAAATCAGGGTTGGGGGTGGTGGTGGGATGAATTGGGAGATTAGGATTGACGTATATAAACTCATATATATATATAAAATAGATAACTAATAAGAACCTGCTATATAACAAAATAAATAAAATTAAAAAAAATCATATATTTTTATTGCTTAAGTCTAAATATATGTTTTGAATAAAAACTAGAGAATCCAAGGGTATTATAATAATTGATGTCAGAATTAAGTATAAATCAATTTGAGATGTTTTAGAATCAGTAAGGAATTATATATCACATTAAACAATGGTTTGAAGACTTTAGCTTATCTAAGCTCCTATATTAGAATTTAAGTTTTCTCTATTTTAGTTAAATGATCATAGTTACTTCACATACTTAAGTGATTCTTGTATGTGAGCTATTGTTTCCTATTAACTTTAATTCATCCTTTCTTGGCCATGCCTCTTATCATTAGAGGCAAAGGGGTTTGACTATTCTCATTCCAGTTGCTTTTCAACTACTAACGTAGAAAGCTTTGAACCATTCTGCTCCCTTTTATGTCATTTCCAGTGAGCTAAGTGATCACTACTTTATCTTAATCCCCACAATACTTATAGCTAGTACCTCAAAGTTTAATGTCTAATTGTTCAATAATTACTTCATGTAAAATAGTTTTATCTCTCCTTATGTAGATGTACATTTCTTGAGTTCTCACAGTCATATACTCCTACCAGAGTATCTAATGCATTGCTATTTACATCATCATTATTGTATATGTGATTTGAATAGAAATACATTAAATTTGCTGTAATTTTTAAGCTTTTGCTTCCTAGTTATTATGTAATTAGAAAGAAAAAATCCTCATAGTTAAGTCCACATAAATTTATTATCAAATTATTATTTTTACTGAAATCAATTCAGGGAATACAACTCTATAAAGTAGTTCTTCTCGGGGACTTCCGTGGCAGTCCAGGGGTTAAGACTTCACCTTCCAATGCAGGGGGGGTGCAGGTTCAATCCCTGGTCAGGGAGCTAAGGTCACACATGCCTCTCGGCCAAGAAAACAAAACATAAAACAGAAGCAATACTGTAACAAATTCAATAAAGACTTTAAAAAGGTCCACATTAAAAAAAACAAAAACACTTTTTAAGTGTTAAATAGTTTTTAAGTGTTAAATAAAGTAGTGCTTCTCATTTGGGAGATGAAGGAATGAACAGCATTTCCCAATAGAAGGATGCTTACACTGAGTTCCTAGAAAATAGAGTCTGAGACAAAACTTGTGAGTTAGCACTTTATTAGACTTCCTGGGAACTGAGAGTCAAAGCAAAAAGGGAGTGAAGCATGGTGAAAGAGAAAATACAAGAGTTACAGAGCCCGTCACAGCTTTGCAACAAATACGGTTGGGAGCTGGGTCATGTGAAATATCTCTAGAGATGTCAATAAGATACAAATTCATCTTGTGACAGTCCTTGGGGGGAGCAAAAACAAACAATTTATCTAATGGCTTCTGCCTGACTTATGTCTTTTACTGGGCAAAGACTAGCCAAGGAGGCAATGACTCTCCCACATTTCTAGGCTGTGTTACCTGGCTCTATGCGTACCACTGGGGAGTTGTAGTTCCAGCAGTTACAATGCCGCTATTGTGCTGGGTTAGCAGTCTTTCTTTGCAAGTCTCTAGGAATATACAACTGCTTAAATCTGTACAAAAGGTGGCTTGGACTTTATGAGGAGGGGACAGTTGCTGTGAGTGTATAAGCCATCGCTGGGGTCCTTCCAGCCATTCCAGGAAGCCAGAGAGTGGCTGTGGCTTGGGCCACTGGTGGAACTGAGCAGATCCGGGGAGGCACAAATCTTGGTTCCAGCACAGTGACTATGTTCATTGTCTCTAGGAACATATATACTTTGAAAATGATTTTCCAATATAATTGTTTTCCAAATAAAAGCTACTGAAACAAATATTCAACTAAATTTTACCTAAAAACAATGTAGAAAATGAGGAAAAAATTAAATGAAGAAATTTCTATACAAAATTGTCAGACTTAATTGGCATTCAGTATTCCGTGTTTTAATCATTCCTTATATCTGTAAATTATAAGGGTATGTGATAATCATAAAACATTTAAAGCCACATAAAATTAGATCTCTCCAACTTACATGTAGAATTTTATATGTTCAAAAATTTTTGAATCACAATCAAGAAAATTTAGGAGATTCATACAAATGAATATTTAGCCCAATATTCTTGAAGAGAATTTTAAATACACAAATCTAAGGACATTTAATTTGATGACCATCCCTTGTTCTATGTATTTGCATGCTAATGAATACACTATTCTGATTAATATTGGTATATTATAAATGAATATTTATAATATACAATATTAAAATGATTAGCAAAATTCACTGTATTATTACTATTACCCTATTATTTTTTAAAATATTTTATTAAAGTATAGTTGATTTACAGTGTTGTGTTAATTTCTGCTGTACATACATGATTGTGATTCAGTTATACATATACATATATTCTTTTTCATATTCTTTTCCATTATGGTTTATCACAGGCTGCTGAATATAATTCCCTGTGCTATACAGTAGGACCTAGTTTATCCATCCTATATTTATTCATCCTATATTTAATAGTTTGCATCTGCTAATCCCAAATTCCCAATCCTTCCCTCCTTCATTCCCTCTTCCCCTTGGCAACCACAATTCTATTCACTATGTCTATGAGTCTGTTTCTGTTTTGTAGATATGTTCATTTGTGTCGTATTTTAGATTCCACATGTAAGTGATATCATTATAGTATGTCTTTCTCTTTCTGACTTACAACTTATACAATATTTCCCATTGCATATATATATCACATCTTCTTTATCCATTCATCTGTCGATGGGCATTTAGGGTGTTTCCATGCCCTGGCTATTGTAAATAGTGTTGTTATGAACATAAGGGTGAGTGTATCTTTTTGAATTACAGTTTTGTCTGGTACTATTACCCTATTATTTAGATGAACTTTATGGAAGCTGTGGTCGACAATCTACCAACATAATATATAACACAAGTAAAGCAGCCTTATCAATGACTTGGCCTGCTGGACATCAGTGGCCACTAGTGTTTATATTTTATTAATATAATTTAAATAAAGTTGCATTCATCTCTGAGGCAGTTCAATTTTTCCTCCTCTGATGAAGTTTTGCCGTGTTTAAAAATATATAATTAATTAATATAATTAAGATAACTCTGAGAAGAAGGAAGGCATAGATATGTAATCTACCAGTTATAGAAGACATTTAAAATCACCTCATCTTCAAAAACACATCAGTATTAGCTAACTTGAGATTTTCTTTTTTTTATACACCTTCCTCATGCCAAAGATGATGATGAGTTTTTAAAGGGCCCAAAGTTAAGATGAGGAAGAAAGCAATGAATCAAAAATCATGAATATTTGCAAGCCAAATAATATATAATTAGAGAATTTCCATTGATATTGTGAAGAAATATTGCACAAAAATCTTTGGCTTTTTTCGTGTGAAATTATTTAAGCATTTAAGTTTTAATTTAATTAAGTTTTACTTAAATTTTAATTTAAAAAATTTAGTTTTAATGTAATTAAGCATTTAGTTATATTTTCCTAAAGGAAATCCAGGACCTCTTATTTCTTAATTATCTCAAGTACATAATTAAGTTAGGCTGCATTATCAAGAACTTTTTCAGAGAATTCTATAATGGTTCATTTTATGTGTCAACTTGACAAGGACAAGAGATGCCCAGGTATTTGGTTAAGCCTTATTTCTGGGTATGTCTGTGAGAGTGTTTCCAGATGAAATTAGCATTTTAATTGGTAGACTGAATAAAGCAGATTGCTCTTTTCAGTGTGGGTGGGCATCACAATCTGTTGAGAACTTGACTAGAACAAAAAGGAACGAGGAATTTCCCCTCTTTCTGACTGCTTGAACTGGGACTCCTGCACTTAGACTGAGACTTAAACCTTTGGCTCCTCTTGTTCTTGAGGCTTTGGACTCTGTCTGGGACTTACATCATTGACTCTACTGGTTCTCAGGACTTCAGAACTGGACTGGAACTACACCATCTTTTTTCTTGGCCCTCTAGTTTGTAGCCTTCATATTCATATTCATATTCATATGAGCCAATTCCTTATGAAAAAATCTCTCTTTCACTCTATCTCTCTCTACATAGATAGATAGATAGATAGATAGATAGATAGATAGCTATAGGAGATATATATAGATAGATATGGTGTAGATATAGATATATACTATTGTTTTGTCTCTGAAGAACCCTGACTAATATTGATTTGGGGACTGAGAATTGTTCTAGAAGAACATAATTTTAAAGATACATTTTTGGAATTGGTTCTGGAGTTTTTGGAATTGAAGATCGAATTTGATTTAAAGATGCTAAGAATTCTATATACAGAAATAAAGGAGCACTGATAGTCCATGATGTGAACTGGCAATAAAGATACACAAAATATCTGCCTATGACACTCCTAATCAACCACTTATAAGAAACAAGAAGCTGGGTGACTGTGTATATGATACTTTTGAACATTTTGGGAAAACTAACTAAAGTAATGGGGTAGGCTGCTTTTTCCTAATATTGCTGGACAAAGTGATAAAGGAAAAGGATAAGCTCAGGGATTTGAATTCTCAGCCGAGCACCAAATAAATAACCTTAATGAATGTGCCCTGAAGGAGACCCTTATTTCCTGTAGCTGCATGGCTGAGATTGCTGAGAATCAAACCCAGTAAAGACTCATAATTAAATGTAAGTTGAGGTCCCAGTCTCTGGGGGTCTTTACTACTAATGTGAGGGCATCGATTGGGAAAGAATGGGATTCTGTAAGTTAGGATGGAGACATGACCCTGATGAAGCTGGGGATATTGAGGCCGTAAATATTGTTGAGTATTCTTTGCCAGTGGAACTGGCCTTCTTGGCCCCAGTACTATTGGCCTTTCCATCCCCATATGAGGGGATTAACTCTACATTGCCTGAGGAAACTGTAATGTTTTCACCTGAAGCAGCTGTAAGAAAGGCTGATTCTCCTCAAGACCCACTCCCATCACCCCCTTTGCTTTTAGACCTATAACGAACTCAAAACCCAGTAGGCTCCTAAAGTGAGGTACAAAGTATAACATATAAGGAGATGTGCTAGACTCCAAAAGAACTAATTTATATAGAAAGAAATCTGGAAAATATGTTGGAATAGATAATAAGGGTGTGGAGTAATAGTGGAAGGAATACAAAGTTGGATCAGGCCAAATTTACTGATATAGACTTGCTAAACAGGGACTCTTCATTTAATGTTGCAGCTCAGGGAGTTAGAAAAGGGTTAAACAGTTTGGTTGGTTTATTGGCTGAAATATGGACCAAAAGCTGACAAAAAGAAAAGAGAACAAGTTGGAGATGCCAGCCCCACCATGGTTTAATGTAAAGGAAAGAATTCAGAGGCTGGAATGTTAGATTGGAATGTAAGAGTGGGTTTGTCATTTAAGACGTACTCATCCACATGGGGAAGATCCAGAAGACACACCTTTCACTAATATTGTGAGAAATTAATTTTTGAGTGTTGTCCAGGCATCCCTGAAGAGCTCTGTGGTCACTCTTCTTTGTTGGCTAGATCTTACAGGAGGAACAGCAGGCACTAAATTGGTAAACCTAAATTCAATGAAAGTAATTGGATCTGGGGGTGGCAGAGACCAAGCTGGGCCCTCAACCAACAAAGACAAGGTGAGCATGGTTACCATGATGGGCAGTAGTCAAAGCAGCATTCAGAGTAGACTGACTTCTACCTACCTATGGAATTGGCTAGTTGTTCATGGTGTACCTAGAAGTAAAATAGGTAAGAAACCCACTAAAATCTGACTTTTCTGTAAAAACAGAAAAGTTCTAGGTCAAGTGAAAAAAAACGTCTAACCTGAATCACAAAAACAGAGTCACAACCCTTCAATCAATTCTGGGTCTTCAGCCAATTTGCAAATTCAAAAACCACTTGAATGAAGGGAAGACTGGGTTCCTTTGAGGAAGGACCCTGGTATACTTCCAAAAATATATACTGCTAATCTTTCTCCCAGCTTTCCCCAAAGGGGTCTATGGTCTTTCGCCAGAGTAATTGTATATTGAGGAAAAGGAAATATTCAGACCTTTTAGGGGCTACCAGACACTGGCTCTGAACTGAGATTCTAGACCAAAAACTTCACTGTGGTCCACAGTCAGAATAGGGACTTATGAAAGTCAGGTGCTGAATGGAGTTTTTGCTCAGGTCCCTCTCACACTGTGCCCAGTGGTTTTCTGTTCCCATCCTGCTGTAATTTCCCCAGTTCCAGAATGCATGATTGGAATAGATACACTTATTAGCTGATGAATCCCCACATTTGTTACCCGATCTGTAGAGTGAGGGAGATTATGAAGCGTAAGAAAAAGTGGAAGCTGTTAGAACTGCTTATATCTAGGAAAATAGTAAACCTGGAGCAATACTGCATCCCAAAGGTATTGCAAAGATTAGTGCCACCATCAAGGACTTGAAAGAGGCAGAGGTGGTGATTCCCACCCTCATTACCATTGAACTCTGTAGGGAATCAACTGTGTAGAAGATGATTGATTTGGAGAATAACTGGATTATCCCCAGCTTAAACAGGTGGTGATTCCAATTGCTGCTGCTGTAACAGAAGTGGTTTTTATTTTGAATGAATTAACACATCCTCTGGTACCTAGGAAGTAGCTATTTATCTGGTAAATGTCTTTTTCCCCATTCTTATCAATAAGATCCATCAGAATGAGTTTGCTGTCAGCTTACAAGGCCATCTTCCTGATCCTACTTTAGGTATATATCAACCCTTCAGCCCTATGTCATAATTTAGTCCGCAGGGATCTTGATCACCTTTCCCTTTTACAAGAAGTCCCTTGCATTGATAATGTTATTCCGACTGGCTCAAATGAGAAAGAATAGCAACTATTCTAGACTTATTGGTAAGACATTTACATGTGAGAGGGTGGGAAATACATCTGACTAAATTTCAAGGGTTTCCTACCCAGTGGGAAGTTGAGTAGTGTGGGTCATGTTGAGATGTCCCTTCTAAGCTGAAGGATAAGTAGGTGCACCTGGACCCTAATACAGCTAAAATAGATGTACCACACCTAGTGGACCTCTTTAGATATTGGAGGCAACGTAGTCTATTTGGGTGTATTACCTTGGCTCATTTACTGGGAGTCCTGAAAAGCTGCTAAATTTGAGTGGGATCAAGAACAACAGAAGGCTGTGACATAGAGCCAGGCTGCTGTGTAAGTTTCACTGCCACTTGTGCTATATGATTTAGCAGATGCAATGGTTCTTGAAGTGTCAGTGACAGAGAGCAATTCTCTTTGGAGCCTTTTGCAGGCTCTGTACATGAATCACAGCACAGGCCCTTAGAGTTTTGGGTAAATCCCTGGTATCCTCCACAGACAACTACTCTCCTTTTGAGAAACAGGTCTTGGCCTGCTACCAGGTCTCAGTAGAGACTGAACACTTAACCATGTGCCACCATGTTACCATGCAACCTGAGCTGCCCATCATGAGCTGGATATTATCCGACCTATCAAGCCATAAATGTGGGCATGCACAGAAACAGTCCATCATCAAATGGAAGTGGTATATACATGTTTAGGCCCAAGCAGACCTTGAAGGTACATATAAATTATATAAAGAAGTGGCCCAAATTGTCCCCATTCCTGC
>NW_006774670.1:337022-339368 GCF_000442215.2 Lipotes vexillifer
TTCCTGCTACATGGCTTTTGTCTCCCAACCTGCACATTTGTCCTCATGGGAAGTTCTCTAGTATCAGCTGACAGAGGGAAAGAAGACTCAGGCCTTGTTTACAGAAGGTTCTACACCATGTGTAGGCATTGCCCTAAAGTTAATAGATACGGCATTATTGTCAGCTTACAGTAATGATGGAACTCTGGGACATCTGATGGATCTCTGGGATATCTCTGAAAGGCAGTGTTGAAATAAAATCTTCTCAATTGGCAGACATGCTAGCAGTGCATCTGGTTGTTCAGTTTGCTTGGAAGGTGAAATAGCCAGATATTTGATTATATACTGATTTGTGGGCTGTGGCCAGTGGTTTGGCTGGATGGTCAGGGAATTAGAAGAAACATGATTGGGAAATCATGTGATAGGATGACCTGTTTTGTGGATGCTAGTTACCTTCTTCTCCAAGCCACCCTGTCATTGCCCTGAGGGCTCAGGAACAAAGTGGTAATGGTGGCAGAGAAGTAGGTTATGCATGTAGTCAGTGATAAGGGCTTCCACTCACTGAAGGTGACCTGGCTATGGCCGCTGCTGAGTGCCCAATCTGCCAGCATCAGAAACCAACACTGAGCCCACAGGTACCATTACCTAGGATGATCAGCCAGCTACCTGGTGGAAGGTAGATTACATCTTCCATCATGGAAAAGGCAGTGTTTTGTTCTTACTGAAATATACACTTACTCTGTATATGGAATTTCTTTCCATGTACACAATAGTTCTGTCATCTGTGGACTTACAGATTGCCTTATCTAGAGTCATGGTATTTCACATTACTACTGTTCAAGGAATTCACTTCACAGTGAAAGGAATGTAACAGTGGGCCCATGCTCATGGAAGACACTGTTCTTATCATTTTTCCCACTATCCCAAAGCATCTGGTTTGATAGAGTGGAATGGCATTTTGAATATTCAGTTGTAGTGCCTGCCAAGTGTCAACACCCAGCAGGGCTGGGGCAAGGTTCTTCAGAAGGCTATATATGCTCTGAATAAGCATTGAATATAAGGTGTTGTTTCTCCCATAGCCAGGATTCACAGGTTTAGGAATCAAGGAGTGGAAATGAGAGTGGTATCCACTCACTATTACCCCTTGTGACCCACCAGCAAAATTTTTGCTTCCTGTTCCCATGACCTTATTCTCTGCTGTGCCTAGATGTCTTAGTTCAAGAGGGAGGAATGCTTACACCAAGTGATACAATAATCCCATTGAACTCTAAGTTAAGACTGCCCTCTGATCACTTTGAAGTCTGCATGCTTCTGAATCAACAAGCAAATAAGGCCATCTCATTGTTGGCTGGGGTAACTGGTGTTGACTACCAAGGGAAAATTGGACTACTACTCCACAATGGACAAAATAGAGTATTCTAGAATACAGGCGATCCCTTAAGGTGTCTCTGATATTACCATACCCTCTGATTAAAGTGAATGGAAAATTACAACAACCCAATCCAGACACTACTACTAATGACTTGAACTCTTCAAGAATGAAGATTTGACTCACTCTACCAGGTAAAGAACCATAACCAGCTGAAGTATTTGTTGAAGGCAAAGGTAATAAGTAGTGGATGAATGTTATGTTAAATACCAGCTAAGACCATGTGACCAGTTACAGATAAAAGGACTGTAATCGTCATGAATATTTCCTCCTTATTTTACTATGCGTATGTTTGTGTTTGTGTGTGTGGCAAATGTCTATTTTCTTTCCTTTCTTTCTCCCTTATCCTGTAATATAATATATACTTACTTTATATCATAGTATTTAAGTTAAAGGATATTCAGAAGTGTAAACATCTCTTATGGACTTTACCTCCCATACTGAGGAAGGGTTAGATTGATTTTTGTTGTATGCAGAATAGTTGTGTTGATATCATGTTAAGTAGAATTATGATCTTGTTATTGTCTTTATTTGGAGATTAAATATGGTTTAAGGATGTGTATTTGAGTATCAGTTTGACAAAGGGGTGGCCTTGTGATGGTTAATTTTATGTCAACTTGACTGGGACATGGGGTGCCCAGATATTTGGCTAAACATTATTTCTAGGTGTGTCTGTGAGGTTGTTTCCAGATGGGATTAGCATTTGAATTGGTCGGCTGAATAAAGCAAATGCCCTCCCTATTGTCTGTGAGCATCATTCAACCTGTTGAGGGAGTGAATAGAACAAAAAGGATGAGGAAGTAAGCATTTGCTCTCTGCCTGACCGTCTTTGAGCTGGAACATGGGTCTTTTGCAGTAGGACCAAGATTTATCCCAATAGCTCTCCTGGTTCTTGACCCTTCAGACTCTGACTGGGACTTACACATTGGTTCCCTACA
>NW_006774670.1:339378-392653 GCF_000442215.2 Lipotes vexillifer
TACACATTGGTTCCCTTACACATTGGTTCCCTTGTTCTCAGGCTTTTGCACTTAGGCTTGAACTACACCATTGGCTTTCTTGGGCCTCCAACTTGCAGATGGAAGATTATAGAATTTCTTAACCTTCATAACCATATAAGTCGATTCTATACAATAAATGTCTTTCTTTCTCTACATATGTATATCCTACTGGTTCTGTTTCTCTGAAGAACCCTGACTAATGCAGATTCTTTTCAAGTATACACATTCAGGTTATAAAACCAATATTTTACCAATAACCCAATATTATCATATATAAGATCTTTACAGACATGGGTATTAGGCACACCTATTTCACTATTGGTCATTAATGGATTGTCTTGTCCTGAGAAGTTTAACATAAGAAGCCATGAGACTTTCATTCTTTATTCATCTATCAACATCCTTCAGGTTAATTCCCAAAGCCCAAATCTCCTGAATGGATTATTTAATTCTGTTGGCGATTGTATAGACAAAAAAAAAAAATCAAAATAATGGACCTGATGATCCCATGAAGACTCAGGCTGACTCTGAAGACTTCAAAATTGGATACATTGAAGTTCACAAAACAAGCCTCAGGCCACTCATTTTTTATAGATTGTTTTAAATTAGGTTTAAATTATGTGATTGTTTCAGATTCAGCACCAAACACTTATTTCTAATTCCCAATAAGTAATTATGTTTGTTAGACTGGACTGTGGATGCAAGATAATCACATTCTTTTAAATGTTCACATACTAGTTAGCTTAAAGTCCTTTCTGTCTTTTCATCTGTATATTAACTTTGAAAGTTTCCTGATAACAAAATCAATTATAATGTATAAGAAGTCATTGTAATTAAGAAGAACCTATTATTATTAAGAAAAACTTATTATTTCCAATTCAGTTTTAAATCTTCTTCAAATATTAATGTAAAAGACTTCATTTAAAATATATTAAAGCACTTTACCTGTCTTATGTTAGAACCCTATCCATACATGTTTATTAGTATAAATACAAGCAATAAAAATCATGAGCTCTGTGTTTATATGAAAATTGGACAAAGCTAGGTATACTTTCATAGGACTAATACCTGACATTAACTGAAATTAACCTCCACCCCAAAGAACAAAAAAAAAATAAAGACTACTTTTCAGAAAACATGATCATTGAGTATTCAATAAATGGCCAAGGAAACGTTCCCTTTCAAGATCCTTTGGTTTACATATTTTTATTTTAAAAAATTAGAATGCGATAGGTCATGATATAGTCTTGTTAATGTACTGTTGTCATTATTTTATTATTTTATAAAAGTGCCTAAGAATTAATAAATAAAAGACTAAAACTCATGCTTGTCTTCAAAAAGGAGAAAAGTTCAAAAAACAAAGAAAAAAAAAAAAAACAACACTTCAATGCTCCTGCACAGGCTTCAAAAAAATCTAATTATGTGAGAAGTTTCCAATTTAAAATTGATCTGACAAAAATGGGATAGGCTGCATTAAAAAGATCCTGAAAAATCGAGATCAGTTAGGCTTATCCATTCTTTTTTTTTTTTGCGGTACGCGGGCCTCTCACTCTTGTGGCCTCTCCCGTTACAGAGCGCAGGCTCCGGACGCGCAGGCTCAGCGACCATGGCTCACAGGCCCAGCCGCTCCGCGGCATGTAGGAATTTTCCCGGACCAGGGCACGAACCCGTGTCCCCTGCATTGGCAGATGGACTCTCAACCACTGAGCCACCAGGGAAGCCCGGCATATCCATTCTTAAAAGCTAAGTTTGTTTTCCACCTCTCCCTTACCTCACCCCACTCCTTTAAAATTGTTTGAGTTCTACCAATAAGCCACTTGTTCCCTTTTATTCAAGTGGCAGCAATATAGAGTTCTGATCTGATTGGGACCCTTAGTAAGTACTCAAACAGTATCCTTATATTTTTTGAGTTGATAGAAATCAATATCATAAACATGTGGAAGATGGGGTTTGAGACCAGACATGGTATAGAGGGGTTTTTGTCCAAATAATATCAGAATCAGCTAGTGGGTTTGAGAGTCTTGTAGTCTTCTAGGACTTGTCTGATTCAACTACTTCAGACTTTGTGAAGATTGGTTTGGGGAGTCTATCAGTTTAACAGATGCTCAAGTGATTCTTACACATATTAATGTTTAAAAACGACTAGCCTACAGGGCTCCCTGGTGGCACAGTGGTTGAGAGTCTGCCTGCTGCTGCAGGGGACACGGGTTCGTGCCCCAGTCTGGGAAAATCCCACATGTTACAGAGCAGCTAGGCCCGTGAGCCATGGCCGCTGAGCCTGCTGTGTTCAGAGCCTGTGCTCTGCAATGGGAGAGGCCACAACAGTGATAGGCCCATGTACCATGAAAAAAAAGCCAAAAAAACCTTACTAGCCTAGAATATTGACTGCCACTTGTATGTATGAGTGTGTGTGTGCCTGGACACATGTGTGTTAATTTCATCTCACTCTCCTATTTATAAATTTGGAATAATATTGTTTTTGGCAGAGAAAATCTTTCTTTCTTTTATCTTCCTATAACATCTCTTACATATTTATTTTGCAATTCCAGTTCCTAATCCTATATAACAGATTACTCCAAAAGAGCAGTTTAAACCAAGCAGTTTATTTAGTCCACAATATTTTATCAATAGTTTGCAAAGGGTTTGCTTGGATCTGTTTCACTTGGAGGATCTCATCTAGTTACAGTAAGATGTTGGCTGAGGCTGCCGTCATCTGAAGACATAACAAGGCTGGTCATCCAATATGGTTTATTCACATGCCTATCAATTGATGCTGTTGGCTGAAAGTTCAACTTGGACTGTTGACCAGAGCATCAGACTGTGGTCTCCTCCACTACACACTCAAGATTTGTAACTTCTACTGTCTAAAGGCTTGCCTTGTATGTAACAGATATCTATCAATGAGGTGTCTGAATTCCAGTTTACCATCCCCTAAACAGGCCTTTTTTCCCCTATAATGCCCCATTTACACTTAATACTGTACATAGGAGTACCAAAAAATGTGCTAATGGATTACTTGAGTGCCAAGATATTTCACCCTTTCTCCATCATGTAGCAACAATGCTACCACTTCAAATGTTAAGTTTTGAGTACTCCTGCCAATATGATAATTCCTTTCTGTGTCTGCTGCATAAGGTGGACCAAATGACCAGGAAGCAGTCATATCTTCAAATTTAGTGAAACTCTTTGTATTCTGGAGAAAGCCTTTCCTTTTAGTACCCAGAAACATTAAAACTACAGAGGCTAAAGTTATAGGAACAGGGAACTCAAATTACCCAAATGTATAACTGGGAGTGATGGAGAGTAGGGTCAATCCTATTTGAAATGTTCAATGTCATCTAATTAAATATCCTCCCTCTTCCCTTTCAGGCCTCTGACTTTGGCTTAGGTAATTGCCCTCCTCTGAGAATTCAGCCTTATTTGAAGTTATGCTCTTACTTACTTACACTTAGGTCTTCAATTCTGTCTATAGATGAGTGCCTCCTTAAATGTTGCCTAAGAGGCTTTCTGGATCTTGAATCTCCCTTATTAATAGATTCCTTCATGCATCAATGTTACTTAACAATAGCCACCCAATTTCATAGCCCTTTTGTTTACTATTTTACTTTAACTCTTAAATGTTAACAAAAATACACCAGATTATATTATCCCTGCTTCCCATCTCCATTCACCACAGTTAAAAATCTTGGAAGTCCCACTGCTACAACTTTCCAAGGACTATTGATAATCCACCTGCCATCATTGATGAGGTCTTCATGGCCATATAGCCATCAAGTGGTCCATTTCCAGAATTCCATTGTTGGAGGCTACTTCTTAGGACTCTTCCTGGCAACAGCTGTCTGAGGTTAAGCTCCTCAGAGCTTGAGACAGAAGTTGTTGAAGGAAATGATTTGTTGAGGACATTCTCTCATAAAAAGAGGATTAGGGAAGCAGGGAAGGACAGGAGAAAGAAGCTAAGGAAGTAAGTCATCTCAGCTGGAGACTAGTTTCAGCCTGGTTTCAAGGGAAGCTCTGCTGCATAAACTGTGCTACAGACCTACCCTCACCTTAAGCAAGAGAGCTGAAACTATTTTTTAACCACCCCATCAGTTCAGTCAGTCATTGGTCTGACTATCCCAGATAGAGTGTTATCGTTATTTTGGGGTGAGGCAGTTCCTGTTCTGCTGCCAGAGAAGGTGGTGGTTAAGATCCCTTAGCAGCTAACATTCTTAGCAGCTGTGTGATGTATGCATCTGACAGACTCAGTGAGAATCCATATAAGGCACCAGTAACATCACTAATGAAGCAAGCATTTGGATAAATGACAAACTTTTTTTTTCCTATCATGGGAGTAAATGGTACAATATTTCTGAAGGGATATTTGGAAATAGACTATGAAAGATACGAAAGCATTATGTGTGTTGATGTAGCTGCAACTAACTCAATTCAGAATAGCGAACTTAATGCTCTTTAACAAAGTAAATTTACTGTGGTGAAGTGTCCTTAGGAAAACACGTGTATAAGTATGTGAATATGTCTATATAAAGATATTCATAAAACAGTGTTTGTAAGAGCAAAATTTTTGAAAGAGTTAAAATTTCAAGAATGAAGTAGTGGTTAAATAATTCCATTATTTTACTATTTTATTTATTATAATCTGATATTATAATAGAAACATTAATAGAGTCCTTTGTGATTTATATATCTATATGTTACATACATGAAAGATAAAATAAGTTGCTAAATTTTTATAATCGTTATTTTGTGTTTTATAGCCCTTAGAATCTCTCTGTACAAAAACGTGTAAAGAAACTCTGTAAACAAACATATTTGAGGGCTTTTAAACATATTCTAAAAGAGTATCATACTCAAAATAACCTAAGATCCCCAGGTCTCATAAGATTTGCACCCAAAATTTAAAAGCAATTAATGCCTGGAAGATAATATTTTGGGCATGGCTGGCTCTAGCCCAATCACATTTGTATAATGTTATTTATAGACAGTGTTCATTATGCCTGGCAGGATCCATACCTTACAGGATGCTAAACATTTAGAATATTACTCATGATTGTAGCTTTTAAAAATTTGGCTTATCTCAGTTACATAATTTTTCCAAAATGCACTGTTTATTTAATAAAACTTTTGTTTTTATTTATTGCTGCAATATATATCTTTACAAAGAAATAAGGAGGAGCTTTTTCCTCAAATCAGACTCATATGTTGAATTACTTACAGGAATCTTTATTATTATAAATATATTTGGTTTATAGGTTTTCAATATGCTTAATTTATGTAGCAAACATAGTTGGTGTATTTTTCTTGATCTCAAGGATCTTTTCAGTATATTCGAATGAAATAATTTCCAGTTTTTGAACTCACAAGGAAAGGTAAAAATTGACTGCTGGCACAAAATCGTATTCTTCAGAAATAAATAACTATACATACTTTTTAAAATTTGGCATAAAAATGCAGATGTGTAAAATGGATAGAAGGATATAGGACCAATATCATATGAAGGATAGCAACATTCTTGCCACCCATGGGTCCAGATGGGTGGGCGCTCTAAAAAATTTGTTCTTTATATAGCTTTCGAGTTAACGAATTTCATCTCTCTAGTTTCTGAAGTGACAGCATATTATTGCTACCCTTACTTGTAGACAGGTTAAGTATTCAGTAGCTATAAGTGAAAATTTGATGTGGAATGGTTCTTCAAAAAGATTATTTTCTAAATGATTGGAGTCCATTCCATTTTTTTCCTTCCCAGTAAAAATCGAACAGAGATTAAGTCTTAGCTGTACACATCCCCTTCTCTCCTTAGTAGTCTTCAAAATACAGATATGCTTGATGATGTAACATAGGCTTTAAATTACAAAAATAAATGTGTAATCAATGTCACAAATGTCTGAGCAGAGAACACCATGGAAAGTAGATACTGATAGTTGGCACTGTTTCCTTTCTGACCAAAAGCCTCCATTCTTCCTTTTAAAACACATCATTCTTCATTTTGGAATGGTATATGCAAGCGTGTGCCCCAGCTGCCTTAGAATATGAGACAGAAACTTGCTCTTACCTCCTCAGCTTTGTTGGTGGTTAATTACATGACTTAACCAAAAAAAACGCACTTTGAATGAACTCTGAATCTTGAGTGAGGCTTGTAAGAATTGAAACAATGACATGATTGGATTAATGCCACACTCAAAATTTCAAATAAAGCTGAGAAGGTGATTCCTATCACACCACTTTTGTTGTTAAAAAAAAAACACATCACGCCCTCCTGCTCTCCTTCATTTGCCCTTACAACAAGCCTTGAAAGTAGGTGGATTATCCAAATTTTACCTATGAAAAGGTTTGTGAAACAGAAAGGATTTAACTTGCCCAAGGTGACACATAAGGATTCAAACGGAGACAGTCTTAATCTCAGGCCCAAGTACGTTTCCCCATGCACAGTGCCTCCCAGGTTTTGTGCAGAACGGGGAGAGAATGATCTACCTCGCAGGGTTACTGTGAGAATTATATGAAATAATAAACACAAAACTCCTGGAACACAGTGGACATTCAACACCCGGAAGCCACTAAACAACTCGCTCAAGGTTACACAGTCCTTGGTGAAACCAGGATTTAAACAGAGATTTGAATCTTGTGTTCCCGGGAGTGCTTAGGAGCTCCAGAAGCTTTTCTTGGCTTTAACCCCTGCCGCAGAATCTGAATTGTCTTTCCCTCTATCCCATAAAACACACCTCAGAAGTCAGGGGACACCCAGCAGGCCTTTGCAGAAAGGAGGGAAGGAGCAGGAGTCGCATTAGGAAGCTTTACCTTCTGCTGGCTTTTCTCTCCTCCCAGCTTCTCTGGTATCACATCACTTTTAATTCTCTACTTTGACCAATGCAAATAAATGGCAGATGGAGGAATAAATATAGTAAGAATAACTTTCTATTATTCCAAATGTGGTCTCTTTATTGTTGTCAATGAATTCAGTTTAATGCAATTGGAATGCAGCTAATGAACAGAGAAGTTATGTTTTTCTTCTACATTTAGCCAGATTGAAAATATCCTAAATGATTTTGTTTTCATCTGGCAGAGATAGCTTATACCTTATGCATGTTGCCTTAGACATATATGAACTCTCCAACTCTCTTATTATTTAGCCCATAGGGACCATAAATATATATTTCCCAATTTTAAAAGATACCATTTTGGGTCACTGACTTAATGACATAGTACTTAAAATTAGATATAGAAAGTATGAAGTAGCAGGTACAATACTTACCAAGGTAAGACATATGCATGCCAGTGAATTGAAAATTAATCCCACAAAAATTCAGGAACTACCAGTGAAATTTCTGAATAAGGGTTGTTTGATTGTTTGGGAATCATTTTTACTCCTGATCCATGAACAGGCTTGAGTGGTGTAGTCATACAATTAAGATTCTGGGAGCTTAATTAGGTAAGGTAACATTGGAAGGCAATTTGATACTTTTTATCTAGGAAGAAGTAAAATTATTTTTGTTTGGCTATGATGAGATCTTATTTATAGAAAATTAACAGATTCAGTAAAGTTGCTGGATACAAAATCAACACACATAAATCAACTACATTTCTATACACTAACAGTGAAACACCTGGAAAAGAAATAAAGAAAACAATCTATTCACAATAGCATCAAAACCATAAAGTACTTAGAAATAAATTTAACCAAGGAGATAAAAGATCTGTGCACTGAAAACTGTAAGAATTTGATGAAAGACATTAAAGAAGATGTAAGTAGTTAGAAGATATCCTGTGTTCATAAATTGAAGAAATTAATTTTGTCAAAATGTCCATACTACTTAAACTGAAATACTTAAAGTGAACCTATAGATTCAATGCAAACTGTATTAAAATTTCAATGGCATTTTTCACAGAAATAGCAAAAGCAATCCTAAAATTCTTAGGGAATCACAAAAGTCCCCAAATCTCCAAAGCCATCTTAAAGAAGAGCAAAACCAGAGGCATCACACTTCCTGATTTCAGACATCCTGATTGCTACCAAGCTATAGTAAACAAAACAAAGTGGTACTAGTATAAAAATATACACACAGAAAAATGGGACAGAATTCAGAGCCCAGAAATAAACCCTTACACATATGGTCAACTAATACTGACAAAGAAATCAAAAATACTAATTTGGAAAGACATAGTCTCTAAACTAAATGGTTTTGGGGAAACTGGATAATCACCCTTAGAAGAATAAACTTGGATCTCTATCTTAAACCACTTATGAAAGTTAACTCAAAAATGGATTAAATACTTAATCATAGGACGTGAAACTGTAAAACTCCTAGAAGAAAACATGACACCAAAAGCACAAGCAACTAAAGCAAAAGTAAATGAGTGGAACTATATCAAATTTAAAAACTCTGTACAGAAAAAGAAACAACAAAATAAAAAGGCAACTACATAATGGAAGAAAATATTTGCAAATCATATATCTAATAAGGGGTTAATATCCAAAATATCTAAGAAACTCATACAACTAAATGGCAAAAAACCAATCTGACTAAAAAATGGGCAGGAGAACTGAACAGATATAGGTTCAGAGAAGACATATGGATGGCCAACTCATACATGAAAGATGCTGAATGTCACCAATCATCAGAGAAATGCAAATCAAGACCATAATGAGATATATCACACCTGTTAGAAAGGCCGTTATCAAGAAGACAAGAAATAACAAGGGTTGGCGAGCATGTGAAGAAAAGGGAAGCTTTGTGCACTACTGGTGGAATGTAAATTAGTACAACCACTATGGAAAACAGTAAGGAGCTTCTGCAGAAAAACAAAAATAGATTACCATATGATCCAGCAATCCCACTTCTGGGTATATATTCAAAGAAAATTAAAACAGGATAATGAAAAGATATGTGTCCTCTTATTCATAACAACATTTTTCACAAGACCTAAGACATGGAAACAACCTAAGTGTCTATCAATGAATGAATATATAAAGAAGTTGTGATGTATTACATGTGGAATATTATTCAGCCATGAGAAATAAGGAAACCCTGCTGTTTGGGACAACATGGATGGACCTTGAAGGCATTATGCTAGGTAAAATAAGTCAGACAGAGAAAGACAAATACTGTGTGATCTTGCTTATATGTGGAATATAAAAAAAGCTCAACTTATAGAAGCAGAGTGTAGATGGTGGTTGCCAGGGGCTTGGGGGTTGAGAGAAATGGAGAAATATGTTGGTTAAAGGATACAAACTTCCAGTTATAAGATGAATAAATTCTGATGATCTAATGTACAGCATAGTGATTATAGTTAACAATACTATATTATGTACTTAAATGTTGCTAAGAGAGAAGATCTTAACTGTTCTTAACAAAAAAGGAATCATAATTATGTGAGGATGATGGAGGTGTTAACATTACTGTGGTAATCATTTAGCAATATATGTCTATGGTAATCATTTAGCAATATATGTCTATCAGATTGACACATTGCACCTTAAACTTATACAGTGTTATATATTAATTATACCTCAGTAAATTTGGGGAAAAATAAATGTATATACTCTTTGACCCAGTAACTCTAGATGAGATATATACTCTGGAGAAACATTTATATATGTTAACAAGGAAGTTCACACAAAAACATTATATGAAATATTAATTTTAATAATAATGATAACTAAAAGTAAAAACAAAACAAAGAAAAATATAAAGAAATATCCTATATGCTGTAAGTAATGAAATGGATAAATAACTTATATGCTATTCATGTTATACAGCAGTTAAGGAGGATAAGTATGCTTCCAATGGGTTAATATGGAAAAATGTGGAAGATGTAGTATTCAATAAAAGAATCAAGTTATAAACAAAATGTAGAGTAACATGCCCTCTATAAACTAAAGCATACAATGCTACTATACATTTGTACATATACGTATATATTCTTATTTTTATCTTTACCTATATCAATATCTATCTATATATCCATGTATATATATCTGGATTGATATAAACCAAAGTAGTAACTGCTAATTTGGGAAGCAACTGAAATTGAGGGGGGTTGTCAAAAGGAAATTTAGCTTCATATATAATATTTGAATTTTTCTTTTCAAGAGGTTAACATACTCATGTATGATTTATATAATAAAAATTAATTTTTAAATAAGAGGAAATTTAAGTGAATTGCCTAAGGTAAAAAGGCTAATTAGTGTCCAAGTCAAGATTAAAACCTAGGAATTCTGACACTTATGATATTCACTAATTTTCTTATGTTACATTCTAGCCAATGACCAATTTTCATTAAGCATTTCAATGGGAAAGAAAATTAAATATTAATTACATCCAAGTTAAAATGGCATGAAAACACATTTTTCCATCTATGCCATATTTTGTATTAATTAAATGATTTTGCTAGTATTAAAGCCAGTTTTTGGAAGAAGGTTAATGAAGCATTCCCACAAAGTTGTAATGAGCCCAAGACAGGTAATTTCAATCTTCCTCTGGGTTAGAGGTTTTCAAACACTAATATACATAAAATCATTGAAGCATTTGTTAAAATGACAGGTTCCCAAGTCCAATCCCAATAAAGCCTGAAATAGTTGATCTAGGGAGTTTCAAGGAAGCCACAAGATATACTGAACAGTCCAGGTCATTCTGATTTGTTTTACTAAGGGCCCTAGTTCCAGATAGCTCAAAACTCATTGCTGCCACTTGAATGAAAGGGAAAAGATGGCTTCCCAGTAGAAACCCAACAATGTTAAAGAAGTAGAGGGCTGGAGAGGAAGCAGAGAGTGACATTTCTTAAGACTTGAGTCCTAGTCATCCAAAATGATTTTTCAGGGATTATTATGTATATGATGTGGCATGTCCCCTTTTTATGCAATCAATTTTATATTGGGACATTCTCACAATATCAGGTTAAAACAAACAAAAACCCCACAGCCTTCACAGAGGCACTCAAATATCCTTTATTCTTTTTCCATTCAAATTTTTCTCCTTTTGGTGATGCACTTTTAAAATAATCTTTTATTTATCAATTCACAAACACCTTAAAGAAGAAAATTAAATAAAATGAAACAATAAGAGCTACACATTAATAGGACTCTAACACGATCTGCCCCAGTTCACTGCTTTAAAATATAAATATGCCAAAAAGAACCTTGCAAAGGGACATTTTCTTTGTCATTCACTTGAGTATACTCAGTGATCATTTCTTCCAAAAGGTAGTCTCCGAAGAACGTCCCCTGTTTACTCCGACTTTCTCCCTGTGCCTTTGTGATTGAAATTATTTTATTTCAGATCACTTTTTTTCCTCTTAGGAGTGGAGATTGATTTCAACTCTTGGTCCTTTGAAAGTGTACTTAGATTTGAAAGGGAATAAAAGATGTAATCAGATTTTCCTAATTTATTTGAATAGAGAGAGCAGAAGGAAATGTTTACTTGATTTTTGCATGGTAAGTGCTACTTTTTTATGAACTATTTTAATTCTATAAACATCTTCTACTCAGGTTTTGTACAGTGGAATTATAGCCATTCTTTGTAAATCCATTTAAAATCAATCATTTGGATAAATATGTTTTATTATAGTACAGATTACCATTTTCCTTCCAAAGACTTATTGATTTCCTCCTCTTAAAAAAGAAAAAAAAAAAAAAAAGAAAGGTCCAATCAATTTTTCAAGCACTTGGCTATAGTAACATGACACTGGCTTAATTACATGCAGTAAAGCTCTATTGGCCACAACCTGTTGCTGGCTTTTGTAAGTTCTGCATGTATTTTTCTTGAAAGCAAATGCAAAAAAGCCATTTTTATCACTATCTGATTATGTTGTCATCATATGCAGTTAAATTCACTACAATAATCCATACCAAACTAATAGAAAGTTTCACAATGAATTTATACAAAACATGAAATCTGTGAGACATTTGAGCAAGAGATCAAACTAATGCTTCTATGTATTTAGAAATACAAATACTAGAATATTTCAATATGTATTTTCAGTATTAATGTATATATATTGATAAGTATTACAGAAGTATGGGAATTACAAACCTTTTATTATTAGATGTTTTCTAAGTTTTCTTAAAGGCTGTTAGTTCCTTGAGGTTCCATGTCTTAATGTCATGCTTAACCTTTACTCAAAATCTATCACTGTATTTCCAACCTTAGAAAGATTTTTCTTCTTTTACTCATCTGTAGTATATACAAAACACACACATAATGTACATAGGTGCAAAATATATAATACATAGAATGTATACACTGAATATATATGTGAGTAGATGTAAATACATAGGTATGCAGAAGTACACATATACACACCCACACACATATATAAATGCACATATATATTGAGTGGTGTGCTGGGTCCAGTCAGTCTCTAGTTGATAATTTTAAATTGGCACTGGTAGGAGTATTTACATCACAGACATTGGCAAACATTAAAAGTCAGGGTTTTGAGGAGATTTTCTTTTTTTCTTTTTTTTTTCTCAGAAAGCAGGTAAACATTACATTGTGTATGCTACTGCACAAATTGAATTGTGTGTGTTTGAATTCATTTGAAATGAATATGTATATTTCTGATCATGCAAATTAATTGTTGCATGAAATGATTGGGAAATTCACTTCTCTACTGATCTCAAACATTTAGCAAGTAGTGGCTTCAGGAC
The DNA here is from genome assembly GCF_000442215.2 of Lipotes vexillifer. Lineage (NCBI taxonomy): Eukaryota > Metazoa > Chordata > Mammalia > Artiodactyla > Lipotidae > Lipotes > Lipotes vexillifer. The sequence goes on from NW_006774670.1 coordinate 352,040, forward strand.
CTGGGCTCAAATCTTGTCTAGTGGGTAGTGGGTAGCACAATTTCTATGTTGAGCTGCTTCCTGTTGTATAGTAATGTGAGACATCCCCGACCCACCTTTCAGGGGATATTGGTCTTTTATTAGGTGTTCTCTCAGAGGAGTTAATTATGTTTTGATAGATTTCAAATACCACAGAAATTATTCAAAGCATTAATTATTTTTTTCTGATTAGGATATTTGGCTCCTCACAGGTTATTCTTGGCACACAGTGTAATCTTGCTTTCATGCTTTTGGGTTTATTTATTTATTTATTTATTTTCAGGACAAATTACTGAAAGCAGTTTTAACCATGGAAAAGATCTTTACAGATTAGTGTTATAGAGAAAATGTACAGAACTTCCACATTTATCTTTTCTACCTATTTTTTATTCCTCAATTTCATAAGAATTGTTCAGTTTGAAATTATTGATCACAAAATTCAGTCAGAGGGATAAAAACATCAACCTTTCTGCTCACAAGAAGCTCATCATCTACTTCAAATGTAGATATCAGGTAGAATCAAATAGAATGTGGTATTGGATAGAATTGATAGTTTTTTGATGTTTCTAGATGTAGGAATAGAGGATTCTCAAATTATCACTATTGACTCTATCAGGTAAAAACAAATCCTGATGTAGGTAAAGGAGAGAATTTATTCAAAAAGATTATTATAATAGGGGAAAGGAAATATTGCAATGAAGAGAAAGCTGCAACTTACCTGAAGATCTACAGGAGTATCAAAGGTGAGGCAGAAAAAAGTTTTTATTTTATGAGGAGATTTGTTTTTTTTATGAGGAGATTTGTTTTCTAAACAAATCTAGAAAGAACTGGATATAGGGGAGTGAGAGTGGCATAATTGGACAGTTGATATGAGAATAGCTTTCCTTGTTATCAGCAGATTTTCAGAAGGGTATTTTTGAGTAAGGGTTGTTCAAGTTCTACTGCAAGAATTTTGTCCAGAAAAGTTAGTGGCATCAAAAAGTTTAGTTAATCATTTATGGGACACAGGATGACTATTTGGAGAGTCTGTGTCTGGCCTTGTCACAGATTAACAAGAGGGTCATTTATGAATGTCTTATCTAAGTGATATGAGGAGGGTAATTTTTTGTAGTAAAATCTTTTGTATGGAAAATATATTGGGGAAGGGCAGGTTTGGTGACCATACCTGTTTTACAGGAGCACAGGGCTCGGGTAAAGTTCAATATTGTCAGCTTTATTTTTGCAAATTTTAGCCATGCCAAAATTTTTGTTGTTGACTTACAGAGTTTGATACTTAAAACTTCATAGAAAGCATCTAATGTCTCATATTTATTACATATCAACCAGGTAGTTAGTGGATTATTCATAAAAATGATGGGAGATGAGCAGATTCTCAAAGGTAAGGCTGAGATTTCATGTACTGCTGGGAGGAGTCAAAACATCTTTTGAATTTATTTCTACAGCTTTATTTGCATATCTTGCCAAAAGTTAGCAACTTTTATTTTTCTTGTTTTAATGATTCTGCTTATCTGTTGCTTAAGAGCAAAGTGGCTCAATGCTTGGTGACTTAAAACAACAGCCATTAATTATTTGCTCACAAATCTGCAATTTGAACACAATAAAGGAAAAGGTCTGTCTGTTCCACGTAGCATCAGCTGAGGCAACTTAGCTGAGGATTGGAAAATCCACTTCCAAGATGATTTGCTCACCAGGCTGGTAAATTGGTGTTGGCTATTAGCTGGGATCTAAGATGTGGCTGAAGGTGTGGGGCTTTTTCCAATCCCAGTAGTTTAGAGTTCTTTAGAGTATGGTGGCTGTATTCCGAGGGTCATTATTCCGAGAGAGAGACAGAAGGGAACTCTATTGATTTTAGTGACCTAGCCTTGGAAGTTATATAATTTGCTTCTGCAAGACTCTTAATAGGGTATCAGAAAGGTTGGCCCAGGCTCAAGAGGAAGGAACATATGATCCACCTATTGATTATGAGATGACAAGTTTCTAAAAGATCATATGAAACTGTAAATATTTTTATGATCAGTTTGAAAAATTAAAAATTAAACATAAATAATTGTGTTTCAAAACTTTTGCTAGGAGAAAATATGGTTAAGGAATTAGAAATCCCATAATAAAAATAAACTTAGATATGAAAGGCACAAGGTAGGTGTGGGAATATTTTCTAGCACATAATTTATTTTACTTCTGGAGAATAATACTCATAACTTCTCTGTGTTTAATTATTCAATCTATACATTCTATACCATTTTGAGTTATTAGAGTTACATACAAGTCATAGTTTATTGTCCCAAAATACACAAAGTTGATAAAAAGATATAAAGCTACAGGAATACATATATCCCTGAATATCATGGCTAGGAGATGGTTACTGAACTAATTTCAATAATTTGAAGTCAGTAATATGCATAAAGAAAGTTATCATTGAATACCTTTATTACAGTTTCTATCTTAAAATTCCATCCATCAGGGGTAAAACAAATTTTCTTTATCATCATCTTTAGGGAGAAAGAGCAAAATGTTTCCCATCCTTGAGTTGGAGCTTTTACTTACTTTCTACTTATCTCATCATCTTCCCTACAATTTTATCAGCTGAAAAATGAATCCCTCCCAGAAATAAAACACAGCTGTTGCAATTACATTCAGAAAGTCCAAAATAGATACTACCACATTTATTTACTGGAAGGCTCAGTAATGTTTCCAAGAAAGCTGAGTAGGAGAAGAGAAAAGGGAACTCATGTTAAAGTGATGAAAAGTCTGAATTACAGAATATATTGTACAGAAATTATTGACATATGTGTTAATTGCACAAAATGGTAATAAAGTGTTTCCGGCTTTATATTATGTTAAAGGTAAGAATAATAAGTTCATGAAATTTACTGAGATAATTATTAAACTAAAAATTCATTACTTTAATTTATTACTGAGCACCTATTATGTGCAAGTAAGAAATTGCTGAGTTTAGTTGACTTTTCTGAGTAAAAAGTTAGAAGGTATTTTTAGACAACTACGGATATACTTACAAGATAACAGATACCATTTGAAGGCAGATGAGCACTTTCAAACCTACAAGAGAAGGTATTTTTCTAGGACACTTTTAGAAAAGAAAAAAAATGCAGCTTTTCTGTTTATCAATTTCGTATAAATTGATATCAAAACTTGCTAAAAATAGATATTAAAAAAAGGATACTAAGGATCAATAAAATGGAAGAGATAAATGCTATTTTCCTCTCCTTTTCTCATTCTTTCTGGACTATTTAATATTTGTTTGTCTTTTTCAACAATACAATAGTTTTATAATCATAAAGACAAATGTAGGGGAACTCCCTGTCAGTCCAGTGGTTAGGGCTCCGAGCTTTCACTGCTGAGGGCATGAGTTCAATCCCTGGTCATGGAACTAAGATCCTGCAAGCCACATGGTGCATCCAATAAATAATTAATAACAAACTAACAAAATAAATAAATAACAAAATAAAAATAAACTGGGGGGGGGACCTTCAAGATGGTGGAGGAGTAAGACATGTAAATCACCTTCCTCCCCACAAATACATCTATCTGTGGAACAACTCTTACAGAACATCTACTAAATGCTGGCAGAAAACCTCAGACTCCCCAAAAAGCAAGAAAACTCCCCACATACCTGGGTAGGGCAAAAGAAAAAACAGAGACAAAAAATGAGGATGGGACCAGCACCTCGGGGCAGGAGCTGTGAAGGAGGAAAAGTTTCCACACACTAGGAACACCATTCACCAGCAGAGATGGGGGGTGGGCGGGGCAGAAGCATCGGAGCCACAGAGGAGAATGCAGCAATGGAGAAGAGTGCAGAGGGCAAAGCAGAGAGATTCCTGCACAGAGGATCAGTGCCAACCAGCACTTACCAGTCTGAGAGGCTTGTCTGCTCACCCACTGGGGCAGGTGGGGGCAGGGAGCTGACTCTCAGGCTTCGGAGGTCAGATCCCAGGGAAAGGACTGGTGTTGGCTGTGTGAACACAGCCTGAAGGGGGCTAGTGCACCACAGCTAGCTGGGAGGGAGTCGGAAAAAGTCTGGACCTACTTAAGAGGAAAGAGACCATTGTTTCGGGATGTGCGAGGAGAGGGGATCCCTTTTCTGTGTGCCCACAGAAAGCAGAGCACAGCCTAAGTGAGCTCCAGAAATGGGCATGAGCTGCACCTATCAGTTCAGACCACAGAGACAGGTATGAAACGCTAACACTGCTGCTGCTGCTGCTGCCACCAAGAATCCTGTGTGCAAGCACAGGTTACTATCCACACCCCTCCCTCCCGTTGCCAGGAGCCTGTGCAGCCCACCACTGCCAGGGTCCTATGATCCAGGGACAAGTTCCCTGGGAGAACACATGGTGTACCTCAGGCTGTTGCAACAACACACCAGCCTCTGCTGCCACAGGCTCACCCTGCATACCAATTATGACTACCATACCCCTCCCTCCCCCCAGCCTGAGTGAACAAGAGCATCCTAATCAGCCACTGCTTTAACCCACTCCTATCAGCGTGGGTAACAGATGCCTGAGGATGACTTACACACAGAGGTGGGACCAAAACCAAAGCTGAATGCAGGAGCTGTGCGAACAAAGAAGAGAAAGGGAAATTTCTCCATGCAGCCTCAGGAGCAGTGGATTAAATGCCCACAATCAACTTGATGTATGCTGCATCTGTGGAATACCTGAAAAGACAACATATGTTGCCCAAATTGAGGGGGTGGATTTGGGGAGCAGCTATAGACTTGGGGTTTGCTGTCTGCAACTGATTTGTCTCTGATTTTTATGTTTATCTTAGTTTAGTTTTTAGCACTTGTTATCAATGGTGGATTTGTTTATTGGTTTGGCTGCTCTCTTCTTTCTTTATTATTTTTTTAAATTTTAATAATTAAAAAAAATTTATTTTTATTTTCTTTCTCTTTTTCTCCCTTTTCTTCTGAGCTGTGTGGCTGACAGGGTTTTGGAGCTCAGCCTGGTGTCAGGCCTGAGACTCTGAGGTGGGAGAACCAGGTGCAGGACCACCAGAGACCTCCCAGCCCCGCGTAATATCAATCAGAGAGAGCTCTCCCAGAGATCTCAGTCTAAATGCAAAAACCCAGCTACACTCGATGGCCAGCAAGCTCCAGTGCTGGACACCCCTAGCCAAACAATTAGCAAGACGGGAAACAACCCCACCCATTAGCAGAGAGGCTGCCTAAAATCAAACTAAGTTCATAGACACCCCAAAACACACCACAGGACACTGCCCTGCCCAACAGAAAGACAAGATCCAGCCCCACCCACCAGAAAGCAGGCTCTAGTTCCTTGTACCAGGAAGCCTCCTCAAGCCACTGAACCAACCTCACCCACTGGGGGCAGACACCAACAACAACGGGAACTATGAAACTGCAGCCTGTGAAAACAAGACCTCAAACACAGTAAGTTAAATAATATGAGAAGACAGAGAAATATGCAGCAGATGAAGGAGTGAAGTAAAAACCCACCAGATCAAACAAATGAAGAGGAAATAGGCCATCTACCTGAAAAAGAATTCAGAGTAATGATAATAAAAATGATCCAAAATCATGGAAATAGAATGGAAAAAAATACTAGAAACATTTAACAAGAACCTAGAAGAACTAAAGAGCAAACAAACAAACAAAAATGAAATTAAAAATTCTCTAGAAGGAATCAATAGCAGAATAACTGAGGCAGAGGAATGGATAAGTGACCTGGAAGATAAAATAGTGGAAATAACTACCACAGAGCAGAATATAGAAAAAAGAATGAAAAGAATTGAGGACACTCTCAGAGACCACTGGGACAACATTAAATACATCAACATTCAAATTATAGGGGTCCCAGAAGTAGAAGAGAAAAAAAAAAAGGACTGAGAAAATATTTGAAGTGATTACAGTTGAAAACTTCCCTAACATGGGAAAGGAAATAGTCAATCAAGTCCAGGAAGCACAGAGAGTCCCATACAGGATAAATCCAAGGAGAAACACACCAAGACACATAACTAATCAAACTATCAAATATTAAATAAAAAGAAAAATATTAAAAGCAGCAAGGGAAATGCAACAAATCACATACAAGGGAATCCCCCTAAGGTTAAGAGCTGATCTTTCAGCAGAAACTCTGCAAGGCAGAAGGGAGTGGCAGGACATATTTAAAGTGATGAAAGGGGAAAACCTACAACAAAGATTACTCTACAAAGCAAGGATCTCACTGAGATTCGATGAGAAATTAAAACCATTATGCACAAGCAAAAGTTAAGAGAATTCAGTACCACCAAACCAGCTTTACAACAAATGCTAAAGGAACTTCTCTAGGTAGGAAACTCAAGAGAAGGAAAAGACCTATAAAAACCAAAAACAATTAAGAAAATGGTAATAGGAACATACATATTGATAATTACCTTAAATGTAAATGGATTAAATGCTCCAACCAAAAGACACAGACTGGCTGAATGGATACTAAAACAAGACCCATATATATGCTGTCTGCAAGAGACCCATTTCAGACCTAGGGACACATACACACTGAAAGCGAGGGGACGGAAAAAGATGTTCCATGAAAATGGAAATCAAAAGAAAGCTGGAGTAGCAATTCTCATATCAGACAAAAGAGACTTTAAAATAAGACTATTACAAGAGACAAAAAAGGACACTACATAATGATCAAGTGATCAATCCAAGAAGATATAACAATTGTAAATATTTATGCACCCAACATAGGAGAACCTCAATACATAAGGCAAATGCTAAGAGCCATAAAAGGAGAAACTAACAGTAACACAATAAAATAGGAGACTTTAACACCCCACTTTCACCAATGGACAGATCATCCAAAGTGAAAATCAATAAGGAAACACAAGCTTTAAATGACACATTAGACAAGATGATCTTGACTGATATTTATAGGACAGTCCATCCCAAAACAAGGGAATACACTTTCTTCTCAAGTGCTCATGGAACATTCTCTAGGATAGATCATATCTTAGGTCACAAATTTAAGAAAATTGAAATCATATCAAGTATCTTTTCCAACCACAACACTATGAGACTAGATATCAATTACAGGAAAAAAAACTAAAAAAATATATAAATACATGGAGGCTAAACAATATGCTACTAAATAACAAAGAGATCACTGAAGAAATCAAATATGAAATCAAAAAATACCTAGAAACAAATGACGATAGAGACACGATGACCCAAAACCTATGGGATGCAGCAAAAGCAGTTCTAAGAGGGAAGTTTATAGAAACACAATCCTACCTCAAGAAACAAGAGGGCTTCCATGGTGGCACAGTGGTTGAGAGTCCGCCTGCCGATGCAGGGGACATGGGTACATGCCCCGGTCTGGGAAGATCCCACATGCCGTGAAGCGGCTGGGCCCATGAGCCATGGCCACTAAGCCTGCACATTCAGAGCCTGTGCTCCGCAATGGGAGAGGCCACAACAGTGAGAGGCCCACATACCAAAAAAAAAAAAAAAGAAAAAGAAACAAAAAACATCTCAAATAAACAACCTAACCTTACACCTAAAGCAATTAGAGGTAGAAGAACAAAAAGCCCCGAAAGTTAGGGGAAGGAAAGACATCATAAAGATCAGAGCAGAAATAAATGAAATAGAAACAAAGAAAATAGACAAAATAAACAAAAGATAAGCAAAACTAAAAGCTGGTTCTTTGAGAAGATAAACAAAATTGACAAACGTTTAGCCAGGCCCATCAAGAAAACAAGGGAGAAGACTCAGATCAACAGAATTAGAAATGAAAAAGGAGAAGTAACAACTGACACCACAGAAATACAAAGGACCATGAGAGATTACTACAAGCAACTATATGCCAATAAAATGGACAACCTGGAAGAAATGGACAAATTCTTACAAAGGTACAACCCTCCAAGACTGAACCAGGAAGAAATGGAAAATATAAACAGACCAGTCACAAGCAATGAAACTGAAACCGTGATTAATAAACTTCAAACAAACAAGAGCCCAGGACCAGATGGCTTCGCAGGTGAAATCTATCAAATATTCAGAGAAGAGCTAACACCTATCCTTCTCAAACTCTTGCAAAATATAGAAGAGGGAAGAACACCCCCAAACTCATTCTACAAGGATGTAATCACCCTGATACCAAAACCAGACAAAGATGTCACAAAAAAGGAAAACTACAGGCCAATATCACTGATGAATATAGATGCAAAAATCCTCAACAAAGCACTAGCAAACAGAACCCAACAGCAGATTAAAAGAATCATACACTACGATTAAGTGGGCTTTATCCCAGGGATGCAAGGATTCTTCAATATATGCAAATCGATCAATGTGATACACCATTAACAAAATGAAGGATAAAACCATATGATCATCTCAATAGATGCAGAAAAAGCTTCTGACAAAATTCAAAACCTATTTATGATAAAAACTCTCCAGAAAGTAGGCATAGAGGGAACCTAGCTCAACATAATAAAGGCCATATATGAGAAACCCACAGCCAACATTGTTCTCAATGGTGAAAAACAGAAACTGTTTCTTCTAAGATCAGGAACAAAACAAGCTTGCCCACTCTCGCCACTATTATTCAACATAGCTACGGAAGTTTTAGCCACGGCAGTCAGAGAAGAAAAAGAAATAAAAGGAATCCAAATCAGAAAAGAAGAAGTAAAACTGTCACTGTTTGCAAATGACATGATATTATACATAGAGAATCCTAAAGATGTTACCAGAAAACTACTAGAGCTAATCAAGGAATCTGGTAAAGTATCAGGATACAAAATTAATGCACAGAAAGCTCTTGCATTCCTATACATTAATGACAAAAAATCTGAAAGAGAAATTAAGGAAACATTCCCAATTTACCACTGCAACAAAAGGAAGAAAATACCTAGGAATAAACCTACCTAAGGAGACAAAAGACCTATATGCAGAAAACTATAAGACGCTGATGAAAGAATCAAAGATGATACAAACAGATGGAAAGATATACCATGTTCTTGGATTGGAAGAGGCAACATTGTGAAAATGACTATACCACCCAAAGCAATCTACAGATTCAATGCAATCCCTATCAAACTACCACTGGCATTTTTCACAGAACTAGAAGCAAAAAACCTAAAATCTGTATGGAGACATAAAAGACCCCAAGTAGACAAAGCAATCTTGAGAAAGAAGAATGGAACTGGAGGAATTAAGCTCCCTGACTTCAGTCTATGCTACAGAGCTACAGTAATCAAGACAGCATGGTACTGGAACAAAAATAGAAATATAGATCAATGGAACACGCTAGAAAGCCCAGAGACAAACACACGCACATATGGTCTCCTTATCTTTCATAAAGGAGGCAAGAATATAGAATGGAGAAAAAAAAGCCTCTTTAATAAGTGGTGCTGAGAAAACTGGACAGCTACATGTAAAAGAATGAAATTAGAAGCCTTCCTAGCACCATACACAAAAATAAACTCAAAATGGATTAAAGACCTAAATGTAAGGCCAGACATTATAAAACTCTTAGAGGAAAACATAGGCAGAACACTCTATGACATAAATCACAGGAAGATCCTTTTTGACCCACCTCCTAGAGAAATGGAAATAAAAACAAAAATAAACAAATGGGACCTAACAAAACATAAAAGCTTTTGCACAGCAAAGGAAATCATAAACAAGATGAAAGACAACCCTCAGAATGGGAGAAAAATATTTGCAAACGAAGCAACTGGCAAAGGATTAATCTCCAAAATATACAAGCAGCTCATGCAGCTGAATATCAAAAACATAATCAACCCAATCCAAAAATGGGCAGAAGACTTAAATAGACGTTTCTCCAAAGAAGATATACAGATTGCCAACAAACACATGAAAGGAAGCGCAACCTCACTAATCATTAGAGAAATGCAAATCAAAACTACAATGAGGTATCACGTCACACCAGTCAGAATGGGCATCATCAAAAAATCTACAAACAATAAATGCTGGAGAGGGTGTGGAGAAAAGGGAACCCTCTTGCACTGTTGGTGGGAATGTAAATTGATACAGCCACTATGGAGACCAGTATGGATATTCCTTAAAAAACTAAAAACAGAACTACCATATGATGCAGCAATCCCACTATTGGGCATATAACCTGAGAAAACCATAATTCAAAAAGAGTCATACACCACAATGTTCTCTGCAGGACTATTTACAATAGCCAGGACATGGAAGCAACCTACGTGTCCATCAACAGATGAATGGATAAAGAAGATGTAGCACGTATATACAATGGAATATTACTCAGCCATATAAAGAAACGAAATTTAGTTGTTTGTAGTGAGGTGATGGACCTAGAGTCTGTCATACAGAGTGAAGTAAGTCAGAAAGAGACAAACAAGTATCATATGCTAACACATACATACGAAATCTAAAAAAAGAAAGAGAGAAAATTGTTCTGATGATGAACCTAGGGGCAGGAGAGGCATAAAGATGCAGATGTAGAGAATGGACTTGAGGACAAGGGGAGGGGAAGGGTAAGCCGAGACAAAGTGAGAGAGTAGCATGGACATATACACACTACCAAACGTGAAATAGATAGTTAGTGGGAAGCAGCCGCATAGCACAGGGAGATCAGCTCGGTGCTTTGTGACCACCTAGAGGGGAGGGATAGGGAGGGGGAGACGGAGATGCAAGAGGGAGGAGATATGGGGATATATGTATACGTATAGATGATTTACTTTGTTATACAGCAGAAACTAACACAACATTGTAAAGCAGTTATACTCCAATAAAGATGTTAAAATATATATATATAATTACATCAGTTATCTCTTTATCTTCGTAAGAGCTCATGGGATAGGAATTTTTCTCCCAGTTTCATAAATGAAGAAACAGAAACTTAGAGAAGTTAAATGACTGGTTCAAAAGCTCAGTTAATAAAAATGGGGTTGGGATGTCTGCATTCAAATGCTCTGCACTCTCTACTACATTCATTTGTGGAACAGGCCGTAGGAAGAGCCAAAGTGAATGAAACTGGCAATAGAAATGAGGGTCCCCTCCAAGCTACAACCTATCCACCTGATCTCACAGAAGCCCCTCGTTTCTATAGTGGGGACTGGTAGAAGTCTCCCCAAATATCTTCTCTTCTTCTTGGGCATATGGGTAGACCACATTTACTGTGGATATTTCCATTGCAGTGAAGTCTAGCCATGTGACTAATTTCTGGGTAGTGAAATGTAAATGAAAGTGATACATGTCACTTCAGGCCTAAGCCTTAAGGCAGTGAGCTTTCTCTCTCTCCTCTTTTTCCTCTTTCCACGAGTTAAAGCCTGAGGGGAAGTTAATTTGCGCAGATAACAACAATGCCCTAGGTGAAGGTGGATCAAGGCATTGGTAGGAACATGGGTTCCTGAATAACTGTGGGGAGTAGAGCTGGCAGCCAACCTAGACTGCTTAATTTATAACCATCTGTGAATGACAAATAAACTTCATTTTTCTTTAAGAAATAAATAGATAGTTAGATAAAATAAACTATTATTGGCCATAAAGACAAATGTAAAGTTACTTGCAACTTAAGAATGAACAAATAAATCAGAACTAGCATGGGAAAATTTGGAGTGCTTTGAAACTAACAACGAAAAGAATAGTGACTATTAAAGCAGTTGGAAATTTTATAATATAGTATGGAGAAAATTAAAATATATCATTTTGTGTATTTATTTTATTAATACCCAGTTACAATGCTTTAATTGTTACGTTATCAGCAGTTAAACTTAATAATTATATTTTCCTAAGTTTTAGTAAAAAATTTCTCAAATTGCAATTAAAAAATATAGTTTTATAGTTCTTAATTTAACTTGCAATAAAATGATAAAGTGTTTTTCCTAAGGCTAGGAAATAAACAAAAAGCATAAATTTACCTCAAAAGACCTTTGACTGAAAATTGTAAGTGCTATATAACAAAAAGTTTTATGGGGCTAAAAATAATTGATATAAAATAGAAAACTAGAATTAGTTAATTGGAATTTATTTTGCTGTGAATCACTAATGAACAAATATAATAAAATTAACTTAAATGTAAACTAAAGGCTTACACTATTTAAAAATATGTCCCTTATATTAAAAGTTAGAAATAAGGAATAAATAAATTAATACAAACACACTAAATTCATTGTTCTTACATAAACAGTATGTAGGGGAAAGTACACTAAATGCAAGTAGGATTTTTAAAGATAATATATGTATCAGTGTGTACTAACTGAATTTCAGCCCTGGGATTTAGAGAATTTTGATGTTTTCCAATACATGTACTGATGATATCTTGAATCGTCTGATGATAGGATCATAAAACGATGACTTCAAGTAATCATTTACATTGAAGAAAATTCACATTGATGAAAAATCATTTTTCCTTCAGTGAATATGTTCACTTATGTTGATGCCATAAAATAGATAAAAACAACATAGATGAACTCTTTACTCTGGTAGGGGAGCAGGAAAATAAACCCATTAAAATATACACTATTTCTGGCCATGATGGGATAGTTAATATTAGACATACCCCACATAAACACTTGTAACACTGGGCAACATATAAAGATCAACTATTTTCAGGCATTGGACAATGGACTGTGAAGAATGAACAGAGGAAATATTCTGAATTGATCAGAATAAATATTTGAAGAGATAATGGCCATTTAGCTTGTTTTTCTAAATTAATAAAAGATGTAGACCCACAGATCCAAGAGGATTATTAAAGTCCAAGAATGATAAATATGGCAATCGCACCTGGGCACATGGTTAAATTGCAAAAAAAACTAAAAAATAAAAACAAGGAAAAAATCTTCTAAGAAACCTCTTCCAAAACAATTCATATTATATTCAAGGGAAAAATATTACAAACACTAACTCTCATCTCATCAAATGCAGTGAAGGACGGAAGACAAGAAATGGCATCATTAAAGTGCTAAAAGAGAAAAAAAAGTCAACTTAGAAATCCTTATTCAGTCAAAATTTCTTTCAAACTTTTAGTAGAAATAAATATATAATTTTTGACAAAAGTTGAGGCACTAATTATTTTTCTTTGTTATAGAAAAAATGTATGTTTAAGGTTAAAGGAAAATAATCAAGGTAGAAGTTGAGATCTCAAGAAAAAAAATAAAGAGAACTCCAAGTAGCAAATATGTGACTGAATATAAAATACTGTTATAATTTTTTAAATAGTATTAAATATTTTAAAGATAATAGTAATGCACTCTAGCCTATATAATATACTTAGAAGTAAAATATATGAAAACAATAGCACAGAATGGTGGGGGTGAGGGATGCTATTAGAAAAAATCAAAGGCAGTCCTAAAGGGCTCCCCTGGTGGCGCAGTAGTTGAGAGTCTGCCTGCCGCTGCAGCAGACATGGGTTCGTGCCCCGGTCCGGGAAGATCCCACATGCTGCGGAGCGGCTAGGCCTGTGAGCCATGGCCGCTGAGCCTGCGCGTCTGAAGCCTGTGCTCTGCAACGGGAGAGGCCACAACAGTGAGAGGCCCGCGTACTGCAAAAAAAAAAGGCAGTCCTGATTTTGCAAGCTGAGACTGCAAGGTGACCTTAAATATATAAGAAATGAAAAAGATCTCTATAATTTATTTAGTACACTGTGATTTAAAACAATAGTCATTTTGTTAAAGAAGTAAGAATATAGTTTAAACAATTGTTCAAATTCTTGCCTTCTTGTCATATGACTTAGGAAATTATATGAACATCTTTCTGTCTTTTCGAATTCCATAATACTTTCTAAGTATGTGTAGGTTTTCTATACTTTCCCCTTGCACAGTAAATGTCATGAAATATCTCCAAAAGTTCTTTAAAGTTTTGTCACTTACTCTAGGACATCTTTACCCTTTTTGTCACAACATTTATTTAACTTCCCTCATGTATGTGAATAATTCACCTTCACTGAATTTCTCTGGCGGCACATTGAACATCTCTCAAATTGTGTCAGTGTCAACATTCCCATGTTCAGCTATTTCTTCTATCGATATAACTTCATTCTGTTCTGTTTTATTCAAATTCAATTGCAACATTGTGACTTTTGAATTTTTGCTGCACCTTCAAATTTATTACTCAGTTCCCTCTTTTTGGTCATCCATTTTGTAAAATGACACATGGTTTTATCACTGGAAGGCAAAGAAGCAATCCAATCTCATGATTTCCTGACTGTGCATGAACCAAAAAACAGATGTGCAGTGGGTACTGATCATGAAGCACATTTATTATTTACAGTCTTTGAGGACTGAGGAGCTAGCTAAGTTTACTGTTTGCTCACAGTTAATATGCTGCAGTATCTAAAATTTAAACTGTAAGTTGGGGCCTAGTGCTATTTAAATCATGGTAACAGAAATTCTTACATAGCAGAGATGTACAAAGCAAGGATTGCCTGTATGCTCTTATTTTTTGTATTGTTATAAATCTTATAAGATTCTTATACTGTATACAGAATGATCTAATATTAACTTATGATAGGTTGTGATAAGAATCTGTATTGCAATCCTTTCAGCACCACTAAAAATGTAATACAAAAATGTATGGCTAAAAATCTCATATAAGAGTTAAAATGGACTACTAAAAAAGTAGTAAATAAAAACTTGATTAATCCATGCAAAGATAGGAAAAGATAAAATTGCAGAGGGTATATAGAGAAAATTAATTGCAAAATGGTAGACAATGCCAATCATGCCATAATTAAATTAAATTCAAATGCACTAAACATTACCTTTAAAAGACAGAGATTTCCAAAATGAATATAAATAAAAATATCAAACTTTATGATTTTAACAAGAGACAAAATTTAATTTTATTGACACAGAAAAATTGAAAGTTAAAGGATGAAAAATGGTGTGCAAAAAATAATGATTATGGCATAACTTACATTAATACCTAATAAGGCAGATATTACCAAAGATAGAGATGTTTTATAATGACAAAAGGATAAATTCATCAGGAAGACATAATAGTCCTAAATGTGTATACATCCCATAGCATAGCTTTAAAATACATGTAACAAAAATTAAATATTGATGATTTTCACACTAACTTCTCAGTAAATTACTAAATAAGTAGACAAGATTATTAAGCACATAGAAGATTAAAGCTATCTAACTTTACCTAATTGGTATTTATGGAGAATCATATTCAACAAGTACAGGATATATATTTTAAATGCAGAGGAAATATTCATTGAAATAAACTACAGTGTGGACCATAAAATGAGTTTAAATAAGTTTCAAATAATTAAAATCTATATTACAGCAATTGTAATCTGAACCCAATGGCCATAAAACTATAAAAGATAACTGGAAATTTCCCAAGTATTCAACATTAAACCATTGTATTCTAAATACCTATGGGTCAAAAAATAAAAATCGGAAAGTGTTGTAATGCCAAAATGTTAGTGAAAACAAAACAAACAAAATTTGTGGATGTAATTAAAGTGGTGCTTAGAGGGTATTTTTATACCTCTAAGTGTATAGATTAGGAGAAAAAAGGAGACAGTTTTAAAATCAATTATCTACATCTATGCCACAAGAAGCTGGAAAAAGGAAAGCAAATGGAAAGAAATAAAGTAGAAAGATTAAGATGAGAATAAATAGGAAAATTTCAAAGCATTATAAGCCATAGAATTATAGAAGATATTATTGTGAGTTGGCAGGGTGGAGTTTGTCAGGGGAGGTTTCTCTGAGGAGATGACATTTGATTTAACAACTGGGGGAAAAAAATGGCAGCAAGAAAAAATACGGAGACAGATCTAATTGGTAACTAGAACAATAGATGCACAACTCTGAGGGAACAAAAAAACCAATTTTTGAAGCAAGAAGACCCACTCTATGTGTATGTGCACACACACTTATTCTTGAGATTCTGTGCTCTCCAGACATGTTCCAGACATCTGCTGTCACTGCAGCATGGCCCCAGAATGGGTGCATGGGACACACTTCAACCTGACCTGAAGTCTGTAACCAAACTCAATTGACCCATATTTTGAAACAAGTTTGCATCAGTCATGGGTACATGTATAAGTAAATAGTTTTGTTTTGATAAGCCACTGACATTTGAGGTGATTTTTTATGCAGTATTATTGTAGCAATAACACTCATATAAATTACAACTATGAATGGTAATGATCTGTAATGAAGAGTAGGAATTTAATTATAATTATATAGTATAAGGTGACAGTGAAATATACCACAGTATAGAAAATTCTTAGACTTTGATAAACATGAGAATATCCTTGAAAATTTATTAAAATCTACATTTAATGGCTTATCCCCCAGAAAAAATAATTAATTTGATCTGGCTTGGGGATTATTAATCTATTTTTTAAAAAAATATTACCCACATTGATCCTGATGCACTTGTTTACCTAAACACATTTGTACTAAGAAAGCAAAATATCAAAATTCATTTTAAAAGCATACCATTTATCTTCATAGTCTTGAAATGTTTTATTTCTTGGTCAAATATATAATTAGAAGGGAACGTACACTTGGTTCTCTGTTTATTTTTGTTTGGGTAAGCATTTGGTTTCACAAAAGTTAACTCACTATATTTTGATTAATTTGGAATATCTAAGGGCAATATTAAAATATCTAATTTTTTAAAAATATTGCTTGGCCTTAGTCATGTCTGATTCTGCTTGTCTGATAAAGTTTTCATGACTGGAATCTAGATTTCAGTTGGCATCCTAGTAGATGTTCTTCTTTTTTGTCCTTTTGATATTGGGTTAAATTGTCTGGCCAATGTTATTTATCCCATGGCATGAAGGTGTTATGACTTATTCTTATGGTATCTATATCCTTAGTTAGGGAAGCAGATTTTGCCCAAAATGTGTTCTTGAAAGTTTAGGGAATGCTATGTAGAAATGCAGAAATCTGCTTCTATTTTCTTTTCTTATAAGAAGCCTCTAGTTTTGTGTGAAAATATTTTAGAAACTTTTTCTTTCTTCCATTTTCTAGCAGCAGAAGATTTGTTTGCTAAATTTTTAAAATAAAATCCCTTGACTTTCAAATTTGAATTTTGGAAAATTAGTCACTGTTAGCAAGCTTTTTGTGTTCCGTTTTACTGCGCTTCTTTCTCTTTCTATTCTTTATACCATACCACAATATGGGAGGCATATATGCTGAGCTACATACTTAACAACGTCCACAACTGTATCAGAGCTTGGTTTCATTGTCTTTCACCATTGACAACATTTAATAATTCTGAATAACAATAAAGTAACAGAATACCAATATTGTACATAAATAATGGAAAGCCTAAGATAGGGATAACAGTTTGCTTTACAATCACTGTGCTTCTCTTTGCTATTTGACAGTTCATGACTGAAGCATTAATCACATCCTCTTTCTGTCCTACTCAGCAGTGGTTGAGGATAATAAATAGTCATCAAGTGAGGGTCGATCATTTGAATCTGCAATGTGAAATATAAAGGCCAAAGTATTCTGGGTAATAAAATGTGATTATTAAATTCTTATGAAAATGATAGCACTCTGATGGAAGGGTATTATATTAGTTTAGGTTACAGACCATTTTCATAGATACAAGGAAATATGCGGATATATGCACCTGGGGAAATTAGTATTCATTTTAATAGACTATTCTTCTAAACTCAATTTTCTGCAATAATGTCCACCTAGATCCTTATACTAAGATATAGTTCTGCTCATCATGGTCTCCTTGAAAAGTCTGATTGAATATACTTTCAGTCCTTTTTCTTTGGAGTCTGACTTCAAGAATGTAATGAAATTTCCCACAAATACATCTATTTATTACTGTAATAGATTCTACCTTCCCAAACATCTTGTCAGTACTAAAATTAAGGATGTGCTCATCATTGAAGGTAGAAGGAAACTCCTCTCTGTTAAATATCTAAGGTAGGCAGGAGGAAGGAAGGAAGGGAGGGAAGGAGGGAGGGAGAGAGGGAGGGAGGGAGGAAGGAAGGAAGGAAGGAAAGAAAGAAAGAAAGAAAGAAAGAAAGAAAGAAAGAAAGAAAGAAAGAAAGAAAGAAAAAGAAAAAGAAAGAAGGAAAAAGAAGGAAAAGAAAGGAAGAAGGAAGGAAATAGAGAGGGAGGGAGGGAAGGAGGAAGAAAGGTTTTCTTTCCATTATTTAGCAAGTTTTATTAGTGTAACTAGCAAAATGGACCAATTTAAATAGCTTAAATCACTACATATTAGTTTAAAATAAAGTGGGTTGGTCATTTATACCTATTACATAAGCATTTAACACTTACTAAGGACTTTTTATGTGCTGGGAGCTATTGTATGGCAGTAGTTCATGGTATTTGAACTCCTGATATTTAGCTGTGCACATAAACAACCAGACAAGGATCACATTGTCCAGCTTTCTTACAGACAAGTGTACTTTGTGACCAAATTTGGGCCAGTGGGATATGGTTGGGCAGAACTCACATGGAACTTTTTAAGAACCTTCCTTAAAAGACAGCAGTTGTGAACCCTTCGTCCCCTTCTCTCATGTGTTGTTCCTTCCTGTAACCTGGAATGTAGATACAAGGGAAGGAGAAGGGGTAAATGTGTTGGATCATGATTTGTTCATGATCCATGGGGAAAGCCTGGGTGTCCAAGTACTTTACAAAGCAGAACTGCCACATCAGCATTGGACTGCTTGATTCCAAATGATCCCAAACTTCTACATGAAAGATAAATGAGCTTTATTGTGTGTTTGCTTATTTTAAGTCACTGTTATTCTAGATCTCTATCATGCTCTGCTGAACACAATTCTAGCTTATATTATACATATAGTATCTCATTTAATGCTCAAATATTCAGTAAGAACCATTAGTATACCTATTCTATATGTGAAGAGACTGAAGTATAGGGGATTAATTAACTTTCCCAAAGTCTTACAGCTACTGAACAGAACAACCAGGTCTTTATGTCCAGGTGGTTTTATTCCAGAGACCATGCTTTTAACAGGTAGAAAATTTGTCTTCCTGCTTGCACCACATACCCATCTGCACTGGGAAGCTGTAGACTCATACTTTGTTGGTCTTGCACATCACTATTTCAATGTTCAGAAATGTCAACACCTAAGACAGAAAGGGAAGATATTTCAAGTATGATGTAGCTGAGAAATTTCCCTTCAGCTACTCCAGCTTTTTACTGGAGCTTTTAACTCTTTTTTTATATCTATTGATATATCAATAGATTCATGGCTATCAACTTCAGCTTTAAAGAAATGGCATTATTTTAGATTCCTGTCTTTCCCCTTGAGCTTGAACATGACATTTAGTACCTGACCATCTGCTAATAATCAATAACCATTTTCCAAATTCTGAAGAACAACAAGCAATCCAAATAAGGTGCTTGAGATCCTGAAATACAAATACTATTTTTAAAACAATAATAATTTTATCTTTTAGTTTTTCTTTTACAACTGTAATGTGTGGCCATTTAAAATATTTCATATAGATGAACAATATTAACTAAGAAATTGTATCTTTTATTAATGGGCTTAGACTGCATTTCCCCACTATACCCTAATTCCTGCTTGTCCCTAGATTTGCATGTGCTCACTTTAGTATCTTCAAGAGTTAAAAGAATTTATTTTACTACTGTGTCTGAATCTCACATGGGGAGTATCGAAAAGGAAAACTGACCTGGAAGAAGTATAACTATACTGAAGGAAAAATCTAGAGTGCCAGAATTCTTCTCCAACAATGATTATACTAGACTTTTCACCGATTGCTATCGCTATCCAGAAGTCCATAATTCAGACTGAATGTTTTAGACCCTTAATGCTTTATACACACATCTCTCCATGACTATAATAAATGTTTCCCTTGGATATTAAGAAGGGCATACACCTGAGAGCAAGGAAAACAAGTTAAAAAATTAGTGTGACCAGGAAAAGATCTCTTGGAATGAGGTTGTAGTAGTTCCACCTTACCTGTGGTGGTTATGTTCCAAGACCCCCAGTGGATGCCTAAAACTGCAGGTGGTACCAAACCCTATATACTATGCTTTTTCCTATACATACCTATGTATGGTATGTATAGGTACGTACATACCTATGACAAAGTTTAATTTATAAATTAGGCACAGTAAGAGCTTAACAACCATAACTAATAATAAAATATATCAATTATAATAATATACTAATAAAAGTTATATGAATGTGTTTTCTCTCTCTCAAAATACCTTATTGTACAAATTTAATGCCTTTTGCATTTTAACTAAGCACTTATCATGCACTGTGGTTGTAACTTTTGCACTTTGAGATACAACAACAAAACTAGCACAAATTAATTTTTCCTTTTTCACAATTTCCCAGATAGAAGATTTGTTCTTACCATACATCTTTAGCAACCTCAGCATACAATTTTTTTCTTTTCTTATTAAGTTGAGAACTTTCACCTTTTCACTTAAAGGAAGCTTTTTATGGCTTCTCTTTGGCATATTCCAATTGCCAGAACCACTACTTTTGTGCTTTGGGGCCATTATTAAGTAAAATAAGGGTGACTGGAACACAAGCACTGTAGTACCTCCACGGCCAATCTGATAACCAAGGTGCTACTAAGTGACAGACAGGCAGGACATGATGGACAAAGGGCTGATTCATAACCCGGATGGGACGGGGTGTGACAGCGAGAGATTTTGTCATGCTACTCAGAGCAGTGTGCAATTTAAAACTTATGAATTGTTTATTTCTGGAATTTTCCATTTAATATTTTCTTGGGCTGCAGTTGACCTCAGTAACTGAAACCTCAGAAAGTAAAATCACATATAAGTGGAGACTACTGTAATTAATTAGTAACCTTCCATGTAGGAAGGAAATAGGAGGAAGTAAAAGCTCAAATTATATATAATGAAAATGTTCAACTTCTACCTTATAAATTTGTGTTGAAATTTCCCAATTCCTTTACCTGTGTGTGTGATAGTATAGACACAGGATTAATTAAAAGTTAATGTGAAAAAGAGAATAGTATTTTACCACCCGTAAAATTCTTGATTCGATTAAGAAATTGCATCATTTAATTGAATAGGCTGCAAGGCAGAGAAACAGTAAGAAAGCATGTGTTCCAAGAATGATGGTCATCCTTTTAGCTCCCTCACTCACAGAACAGAGCCCAACAGACACTCTAAACATCATGAAACAATGAGCAGAATTGGTAATATCTGTCTTCATATAACATTATTGGTATAAACTGCTTCTTCACTCCTTTCTGTACTGCTCCTTTCTGCACTGGGGAAATTGTTGCCAACTCATCCAGTCATGTTCCGTTGTGAACGCTAGGGGTACGTTTGGATTTCAATACTGTAGTTAGGTCTAGATAGCCTAAAGTCAGCGACATTCAAAATCTCACATCAAATCTGAATAAGTTCTAACAGAAACTTTCATTCGTTCCCAATATTCTCAAGCATCTCTTTTATTTGTTCTGAACTTAGTGAGGTACATATATCCCAAGCTTCTGGCTACCAGGTTCCAAGGGCAGAGAGTCTAGGCATACTGACAGTAGTGATTTAGAATTTCTCTGCTATTACCTAGCTCACTGACTTTTGGAAGTCAGGTTTTGGCAAGTTTCCTCATCTATAAAACAGAGATGATAATAATGTATTGTTTATCTCACTGATTTCTTATAAGTATTAAATGCATTAATATGTGGAAAGCTCTAATAAGAGTGCCTGGCACACAATATTTACTCAATAAATGTTAACGATTATTATCATCCACTGAAAGATTATAGGGATCCCAGAAGTAATGTTGGACATCCTTTCAAATGAATGGAAACCCGTAGGGCAAATGAAAAGAGTTAACCCTTTTCCACATAAACCATAGATAGACTTTTCATAATATTCAGCCTTTAACTCAATACTGAAAAAAATATTTTTTAAAAGCAGCTGATGAACTGTTTTAAAAACAGCATGATGAACTGAGGGCATATAGTACATATTTATTTTAATTCGACTATTTAGAATGCAATAATTCAAACTCATCCCTATTTTCCCAGAGTTAATTCATACTTCTTTGATAAGGGAAACTAAAAGTTTTATAATTTATTAGTAACTCTTCAATAAGCTGTCCCAATATTTTAATTTGAGAAAATGCAATTATTCCAGAACTTTCCAGGAAAATATAGGGACCATCTAGTTATATGCTATTGTTAAAAAAGAATTATATCCACATATTATATATGGAGAGGAAAACACAACACTTGGCCTTGAATTTCCTGCCTCATTTCTTCTTCTAAAACTTTGCTATTAAAGAATCTCCAAAATCAAAATTCTTACATGTCAATTTGGAAGATAGCATGGTGAACTATTTTTACGGAAGAAATCAGAGGAAATATATTGACTTCTATTCCATTTATATTATATCTTTTTGTAATTAATGACACAAGAAGCTTTGTATTTGAGGTTTGTAGTACTTGCCTGAGGCAAACATTAGTGTTTTGAAAAGATGGCTATCTTTTTCAACCACTGCTGACATTCTCGGTGCATGGCTAAGGCGTGGATATTCCATCATTGCTATCTAGTTAGTGATCAAGTATCAATATATTGCCTCTTAGCTCCGAGTCTGTACTTCATTGCCTGACCTGTAATTATTGAGCTGAATCTGATAAACATTTTTGTCAGACAGCATGATTTTACACTTTGTCAATAGAGGGCGCTAGAGGGACACCATGGATGAAAGGGTCTAGTCTTCATGGTTCCAGTATCTTCCTCTTGGCGTGCTTCTGCAGTGCAAAGCAGTCAACAGTATGTGCTGGCCAGCAGTGTAAAGCTGACCAAAATATGTGGCACCTTCCTGTAGACAGCTTCTCCCAGTACTCTAGAGGGAAACTTCTAAGCTATTTCCACTGTGAAGCATGTAAAGAAGTTTCTCCATACCCTTGGGAGCTGTGGTTAAACCTTTTGCAGGGAGGTCTGCATCTCAGTTTTGGGCAAGTAGGGGTGTCCTCCACATCTGTTCCTTCTTTACATGCTCTGCCTCAGCTGTAAAGGATGTGGCAGGTCACTCCATATGCTGTTCCTGAATTCTTTAGAGTTCTCTTTTCTCCAGAGTAACTAAACCCCTAGGAGAGTTTATAATCTTGTTCAAATTATTATTATTATATCTCTTGATTGGATGCTGACTGATACAGAAGAGGTATGAGGAAGTGGGGTGACCCCAGGAGATAGACCTGAAAAGATGGAATTTAGGAACTGGTTTAGTCATTCCCTTGGGTTTGAGCATATTGGGGAGACTCTTGCCAAATGGAAACAAGGTACTAGTAATCTGTGGCATGTAGCGACATAACAATCGGTCAAGATATCACCTGTGGTTGACTGTGCTAAAGCGTCAACTGAATGAAGTCCCTTGGGAGCCCAATGGCTGCTACACTTCAGTGTATGGCGATAAAAGTGACTACAAAGACTGTGCTGGAATTTCTTGAGTCATAGGAGAGTTTACAGGAAGAAATGACAAGCTCAGGAAATTTAACTCCAACTAAAGTCATACCCTAAGAACCAGATAGCTTCCATGACAGCTCTAAAATACATCTCATTTCTTAGAGCCACAAAATCAAAATTCCAAAATCAAATGCAAAATTTAGTTGAAAGGGTTGCTGAATTCCAAACTCTACATTATCACCATCCCTGAGTGTAAAGTTATAAATAATGACTATGTTAGATGTAGAAATAAGGAGTGCTCTGTCTACTTTATCTTTTCCCTGTTATTTCTATATATTTATAAATATTATTCAATTTCCTTTTATTTCTCTTCCTTTCCTATTCTTTTACAGGGAATGTTGATGACAATTAAAATGATAATGTACTCCATAGATTACACAATGTCAGGAAGAGATTGCCATTGAATAGTATCACTCAGAAATGGATGCCATACTTGAAAAGAGTTTTGTTCCTTGCGTTTAAAAAAGGATGAGCATGTTGTTTCTATTGGGATAGCTGTGTGTTGTGTTAGAAAGGGGAATTTTTGTTTTTTTGCAGTGTAAGTATGAGAAGAAAAGTGTGTGTGTGATGATATATTTGGGTTGGCTAACTCAACGTGTATTTCAAACTGCTTATTGTGTGCTTTCCTATACTGCAAAGGCTAAAAAGCTAAAACAAGACAAAACAAAACAAAAATAGTTTTCTAGATTCCCTTGAAGTATCTAGATGAGATTTGGTTTGCTGAATCAATTTCACTTCTGAGAAACATTAGCTGCTTCAGAGGAAAACAGAGATGGCAGGTTCTGGATCTGGCTCATGTTGCCAGAGCTTTCTGATTGGGCAGGCAATTACCTGATTGTGGCAGAAGCAGTGGATCCCTTATGGACCCAGTTGTATATTGTGGGCTTTGGAAGTCATTACTAAAACTCAGCCTAAGTTCTGTTCCTTAGGCATCCCAAATATTTTGGAAGCTATCAGTATCCTTTAATAAATCCCCATATGCTTAACCATTCTGGGATGGGGTCAGAATCTGTTTTCTGTAAATGACTGGAGAGCAAAGATGTGACTTGTGCATGTATGCCTAAATTTATAATCTGTCTTCCGTCACGTTCTAGGGCACTCTTAGCATATTCTAGGGAGTCTATTGATGCTTGCTCTGCTTGTCTGCGTGAGTTTTCCCTCCGCATCAACCCTCTTCTAATGCCTAATCCTCCTCATGCCTAATTTAATTCCTTATTTATATAGATTGCCTGGGGGTTAGGTCTGTGAGGCTTGTCAAATACTTTGGTCATTATGAACTCTATGCCATATTACTTTGGAAGACCTGACTCTTAAGAACCATTACTTCCATCATCAAACCCTTGTATTTTCAAATCGGAATGTAGGCTTTTGTAACTATTGTTTATGATGTGGCCTTCAAGATACTGTTTGAAGTCAACAATATACACTAAAAAACATAGATCATAAGTGTTCAGTTTGATGAATTTTTGACAATTGTGAACACCCATGTAAGCACCATGAAAAAGATACAGATATTTTCATCACTCCAGAAATTTTCCTCACATCTTTTTCATTTACCTCCAAACCCCCACCATCACCATGGCCACTGTTTTGATTTCCTTTGTCATAATCTAGTTTTGCTTTTTCTTGCCCTTAAAATAAATGCTATCATACAATATGATGTATTCTTTTGTCTCTGGCTTCTTCCTTTCAACATGTTTTTGAACATCCATGTGGTAGCAGGTGTCATTTTGTTTTCTTTTTATTGCTGAGTAGTATTCCATGGTATGAATATATGAAAATTTGTTTATTTCATTCTGCTGTTGGATATTTGGGTGTTTACAGTTTGGGGTTGTGTGAATAAAGACGGTATAACCAGTTTTGTGGATATTTTTCTAGGGTGAATTAAACAAGTCCTTCTGAAATAAGCTTTTAAATAGGGCAAGGCAATGTCTGCTAAAGTCTGGTCAGGGTAACTGGAATGGGAGAGACAGATTGAAGTACCAAAAGCTGGGAGAGCAAGAGAGCAAAGGGAACTCCATGACAACTCTACAAGCTGGCCTCAAGGCTGCAAATCACAAAGGGGTGTACAGAATCTCTCATGATACAATAGTTCATTGTAAATAACTGATCCTTTGATTAGTATAACTACTACCATATGGTAGGTGTTCAATAAAATGATTTTGAACATCAAGTTAATGCATCAGATAAATCTCATATTGTTATACATTTCAGGTTTGAAAATTCCATCATCTTACCTTTAAATTTTTTCTGAAAACTATTTTCTTTTTTTCTTTTTGAATTTTTCAATTTTATTTTATTTATTTTTTTATACAGCAGGTTATTAGTTATCTATTTTATACATAATAGTATATATATGTCAATCCCAATCTCCCAATTCATCCCACCCCCACCACCCGACCACTTTCCCCCCTTGGTGTCCATATGTTTGCTCTCTACATCTGTGTCTCTATTTCTGCCCTGCAAACCAGTTCATCTGTACCATTTTCCTAGGTTCCATATATATGTGTTAATATTTGATACTTGTTTTTCTCTTTCTGACTTACTTCACTCTGTATGACAGTCTCTATGTCCATCCATGTCTCTACAAATGAGCCAGTTATGTTCCTTTTTATGGCTGAGCAATATTCCATTGTATATATGTACCACATCTTCTTTATCCATTCATCTGTTGAGGGGCATTTAGGTTGCTTCCATGACCTGGCTATTGTAGATAGTGCTGCAATGAACATTGGGGTGCATGAGTCTTTTTGAATTATAGTTTTCTCTGGGTATATGCCCAGTAGTGGGATTGCTGGATCATATGGTAATTCTATTTTTAGTTTTTTAAGGAACCTCCATACTGTTCTCCACAGTGGCTATATCAATTTACATTCCCACTAACAGTGCAAGAGAATTCTCTTTTCTCCACACCCTCTCCAGCATTTGTTGTTGGTAGATTTTCTGATGATGCCCATTCTAACTGGTGCAAGGTGATACCTCACTGTAGTTTTGATTTGCATTTCTCTAATAATTAATTAGTGATGTTGAGCAGCTTTTCATGTGCTGCTTGGCAATCAGCATGGCTTCTTTGGAGAAACGTCTATTTAGGTCTTCTGCCCATTTTTTGATTGGGTTGTTTGTATTTTTAATATTGAGGTGCATGAACTGTTTATATATTTTGGAGATTAATCCTTTGTCCATTGATTCATTTGCAAATATTTTCTCCCATTCTGAGGGTTGTCTTTTTGTTTTGTTTATAGTTTCCTTTGCTGTGCAAAAGCTTTTATGTTTTGTTACATCTCATTTGTTTATTTTTGTTTTTATTTCCATTACTCTAGGAGGTGGATCAAAAGAGATCTTGCTGTGATTTATGTCAAAGCATGTTCTTCCTCTGATTTCCTCTAAGAGTTTTATAGTGTTCGGTCTTACATTTAGGCCTTTAGTCAATTTTGAGTTTATTTTTGTGTATGGTGTTAGGGAGTGTTCTAACTTCATTCTTTTACATGTAGCTGTCAGGTTTTATCAGCACCACTTATTGAAGAGACTGTAGTTTCTCCATTGTATATCCTTGCCTCCTTTGTCATAGATTAGTTGACCGTAGGTGCATGGGTTTATCTCTGGGCTTTCTATCCTGTTCCATTGATCTATATTTCTGGTTTTGTGCCAGTACCATACTGTCTTGATTACTGTAGCTGAAGTCAGGGACTCTGATTCCTCAAGCTCCATTTTTTTCCCTCAAGACTGCTTGGTTATTCGGGGTCTTTTGTGTCTCCATACAGATTTTAAGATTTTTGGCTCTGGTTCTGTTAAGAATGCCATTGGTAATTTGAGAGGGATTGCTTTGAATCTGTAGATTGCTTTAGGTAGTATAGTCATTTTCACAATATTGATTCTTCCAATCCAAGAACATGGTATATCTCTTCATCTGTTTGTGTAATCTTTGATTTCTTTCATCAGTGTCTTATAGTTTTCTGAGTACAGGTCTTTTATCTCCTTGAGTGGGTTTATTCCTAGGTATTCTTTTTGCTGCAGTGGTGAATGAGACTGTTTCCTTAATTTCTGTTTCTGATCTTTTGTTTCTTGTTTATAGGAATACAAGAGATTTCTATGCATTAATTTTGTACTCTGCAACTTTACCAAATTCATTGATTAGCTCTACTAGTTTTCTGGTGGTATCTTTAGGATTCTCTATGTATAATATCCTGTCATCTGCAAACCATGACAGTTTTACTTCTTCTTTTCCAATTTGTATTCCTTTTATTTCTTTTTCTTTTCTGATTGCCGTGGCTAGGACTTCTAAAACTATGTTGTATAATAATGGTGAGAGTGGACATCCTTGTCTTTTTCCTGATCACAGAAGAAATACTTTCAGTTTTTCACCATTGAGAATGATGTTTGCTGTGTGTTTGTTGTATATGACCTTTATTATGTTGAGGTAGATTCCCTCTATGCCCATTTTCTGTAGAGTTTTTATCATAAATGGGTGTTGAATTGTGTCAAAAGCTTTTTCTGCATCTATTGAGATGATCAAATGGTTTTTATTCTTCAATTTATTAATATGGTGTGTCACAATGATTGATTTGCATATATTGAAGAATCCTTGCATCCCTGAGATAAATCCCACTTGATCGTGGTGTGTGATCCTTTTAATGTGTTGTTGGATTCTGTTTACTAGTATTTTGTTGAGGATTTTTGCATGCATATTCATCAGTGATATTGGTCTGTAATTTTCTTTTTTTTGTAGTATCTCTGTCTGGTTTTGGTATCAGGGTGATGGTGGCCTCGTAGAATGAGTTTTGGAGTATTCCTTCCTCTGCAAGTTTTTGGAAGATTTTGAGAAGGATGGGTGTTAGCTCTTCTCTAAATGTTTGATAGAATTCACCTGTGAAGCCATCCGGTCCTGGACTTTTGTTTGCCGGAAGATTTTTAATCAGTTTCAATTTCATTACTTGTGATTGGTCTGTTCATATTTTCTATTTCTTCCTGGTTCAGTCTTAAAGGTTATACCTTTTTAAGAATTTGTCCATTTCGTCCAGGTTGTCCATTTTATTGGCATAGAGTTGTTTGTAATAGTCTCTTATGATGCTTTGTATTTCTGTGGTGTCTGCTGTAACTTCTCCTTTTTCATTTCTAATTTTATTGATTTGAGTCCTCTCCCTCTTTTTCTTGACGAATCTGGCAAAAGGTTCATCAATTTTGTTTATCTTCTCAAAGAACCAGCTTTTAATTTTATTGATCTTTGCTATTGTTTCCTTTGTTTCTATTTCATTAATTTCTGCTCTGATCTTCACGATTTCTTTCCTTCTACTAACTTTTGCTTTTGTTTGTTTTTCTTTCTCTAGTTCCTTTAGGTGTAGGGTTAGGTAGTTTATTTGAGATTTTTCTTGGTTCTTGAGGTAGGCTTGTATTGCTATAAACTTCCCTCTTAGAACTGCTTTTGCTGCATCTCATAGGTTTTGGATTGTTGTGTTTTTGTTGTAATTTGTCTCTAGGAATTTTTTAATTTCCTCTTTGATTTCTTCAATGATCTTTTGGTTATTTAGTAACGTTTTGCTTGGCCTCCATGTGCTTGTGTTTTTTACGTTTTTTTTCCGTGTAATTGATTTCTAATCTCATAGCATTGCGGTCGGAAAAGATGCTTGATATGATTTCAATGTTCTTAAGCTTACCAAGGCTTGATTTGTGACCAAAGATGTTATCTCTCCTGGAGAATATTCTGTGTGCACTTGAGAAGAAAGGTTAATCTGCTGTTTTTGGATGGAATGTCCTATGAATATCAATTAAATCTATCTGGTCTATTGTGTAATTTAAAGCTTGTGTTTCCTTATGAATTTTCTGTTTAGATGATCTGTCCATTGGTGTAAGTGAGATGTTAAAGTCCCCCACTATTTTTGTGTTACTGTTGATATCCTCTTTTATAGCTGTTAACATTTGCCTTATATATTGAGGTGCTCCTATGTTGGGTACATATGTATTTATAATTGTTATATCTTCCTCTTGGATTGATCCCTTGATCATTATGTAGTGTCCTTCCTTGTCTCTTGTATCATTCTTTATTTTAGTCTATTTTATGTGACAGGAGTATTGCTACTCCAGATTTCTTTTGATTTCCATTTGCATGCAATATCTTTTTCAATCCCCTTACTTTCAGTCTGTATATGTCCCTAGGCCTGAAGTGGGTCTATTGTAAACAGCATGTATATGGGTCTTGTTTTTGTATCCATCCTGAGAGCCTGTGTCTTTAGGCTGGAGCATTTAATCCATTCACGTTTAAGGTAATTATTGATATGTATGTTCCTATTACCATTTTCTTAATTGTTATGGGTTTGTTTTTGTATGTCCTTTTCTTCTCTTGTGTTTCCCACTTAGAGAAGTTCCTTTAGCATTTTTTGTTGAGCTGGTTTGGTGGTGCTGAATTCTTTTAGGTTTTGCTTGTCCGTAAAGCTTTGTATTTCTCCATTGAATCTGAATGAGGTCTTTGCTGGGTAGAGTAATCTTGGTTGTAGTTTCTTCCCTTTCCTCACTTTAAATATGTCATGCCACTCCCTTCTGGCTTGTAGAGTTTCTGCTGAGAAATCAGCTGTTAACCTTATGTGAGTTCCCTTGTATATTATTTGTCATTTTTCCCCTGTTGCTTTCAATAATTTTTCTTTATTTTAATTTTTGTCAATTTGATTACTATGTGTCTTGGCATGTTTCTCTTTGGTTTATCCTGCCTGGGACTCTCTGTGATTCCTGGACTTGGGTGGCTATTTCCTTTTGCATGTTAGGGAAGTTTTCGACTATAATCTTTTCAAATATTTTCTCGGGTCCTTTCTCTATCTCTTCTCCTTCTGGTACCCCTATAATATGAATGTTGTTGCATTTAATGTCCCAGAGGTCTCTTAGGCTGTCTTCATTTCTTTTCATTCTTTTTTCTTTATTCTGTTCCATGGCAGTGTATTCCACCATTCTGTCTTCCAGGTCACTTATCCGTTCTTTTTCCTCAGTTATTCTGCTATTGATTCCTTCTGGTGTATTTTGCATTTCAATTATTGTATTGTTCATTTCTGTTTGTTTGTTACTTAAATCTTCTAGGTGTTTTTTCTTTAATTCTTCTATATCTTTGTTAAACATTTCTTGCATCCTCTAGATCTTTGCCTCCATTCTTTTCCTGAGGTCCTGGATCATCTACACTATCATTATTTTGAGTTCTTTTTCTGCCTGTCTCCACTTCATTCAGTTGTTTTTCTGAGGTTTTATGTTGTTCTTTCATCTGGTACAAAGTCCTCTGCCTTTTCATTTTGTCTACCTTTCTGTGAATGTGGTTTTCCTTCCACAGACTGCAGAATTATAGTTCTTTTTGCTTCTGCTGTCTGCCCTCTCTGAATATTATTTTCTCTTTAAAAAACGTTTTTAAATCAGTTTTTAGGTCAAATGGTATTTCAGAATAAATGGTATTAAAAACAAAAAGGGCAACTCTATTATTTCCTCTATTCTGAATTTAAATAATTTCTTCTGTAAACTCTTGCTTTTTTCCCATTATTCTACTTTAATCAAGATTTCAGTCTGACCTTTTTGAGGAATATTCTATCCCTGACCTTTCCTTTGCTCTCTTACAAAAGCAAAATATATATTATCAGTAATTTTCTTTTTCTCATTTCTCTTTCTTCAATAACACTTTCCCAAAGATATAAAAGTTTGTACAATTTATCCAAGTTCATTTAATACCATTAATAAATATATCACAACTTACTATCTTCCAGGCAGTTTCAAGTCTCTGCTATATATTAATCCTCACAACCGCCCAATCTGGGTAAAAATGGCTGTCATATGGACATTATCCAGCATGGCAATGGTGATAAACAATATAAAAATAATTTTAATCTAATCTAGTCCTGGGATTAGCAATAAAAATAGACATAGGAACAAGCACAATTTTGTACATCATATTATCAAAACTATGCTAAAAGTATCTGAGCAATAATTTAAGCACATTATGTATACAGAAACAGTGTGTAAATGGTAATAAGTGTTTTGATTAACCACCAATATATTATGGAATAAACTGTGGAATAAGGTAGAGAAAATGTCATATGAAAGCAAAAAAGTTGGCTAGGCATAAATGGTAATGAAACAACTATATAAACCAGGGTTTTTTTATTCTTCACACAATTTCAGGGTTATCACTAGTTTTCCCATGAGGAGTATGCATGCATAATGTAGAATATATAATGACTTTCATAATAAAATTTTGTTTTGTTACAAGTTAAATGACTGCATATATATATGTATGTATATGTGTGTAGATATATATATATATATATATATATATATATATATATATATCTACACACATATACATACATATATATATGACATGGGGAGTAAGAGGACACTGTTAATTTATCACTAGAGTTTTTGGTATTGGAAGTGTGAAAACTCAGAAAACATCTATCATAGTGTTTTGCTAGTAAAATCATTGGAGAGCTTATTCTTCACAATTTCAAAAAGCTGTTAATTCACTTTCCTTAGTGGTAGAGATAGGTACAGATGAGGTGTTTCGTTGTTTATTCTTTATTGTACTTAAAGTATATAGCCACAAAGAGACATAAGTTGGAGGCAAAACTGTATTTGGATACTATTTACTCGCTTATGTTCTCTCTCTGGGCAGCCAAATATTAGTTCAACAATCAAGGAAAAGAGAGTCATGGAGAAAAGACTCATATCTATATTTAATGGAAATTAAAATAAGGATTTATTTTGACTTGTGACTTGTATGACTATTTTTTTAATGGTTGAGGGAAAAGTACAGAAAGGAGAGTTATTCTATCTACCTATTTAGACATCCAATTTTATTAATGCATATTTTCACAGCTTTCACCCCAAAAGATATCCAACAGGTGCTAGCTCTTCTGTTGTAAAGAGAAACCATTCTTGTTTGTTTTGATAGAGCTTAAATCAATCTTCCTCCAGAAACCTCACCAGAACAGCAATGAAATTATCTTATTTTATGTTAATAAGTGTACACACACACACACACACAGACTAAAAAAATAGAAGGGAAGAAAACAACAAAAACTATGGAGGTAGAAAACAGGGAGATAGGCAATATTGATTTTGCATATCTGAACAATTTTGAAACATAAGTCTTCTGAGTAGGAAGCCAGGATGCAACTTGATTTCTTACATAGAAACCTGCAAAGTTCCTAAGTTGTGTAGTGCTAATTTCACATTCACATCACTTATATGAATTCCTTGACAATGGATGAGTTTCAAGATTCAAATCTTACTTTTGGGTTTTAGGGAGTTAATATGGTACATATTCTACATATTATGCAATACACATGTGTTAATATTACAATAAACATAAATATGCATAGTGAGAATAAAAGAAAGACCACATAGAGTCTAGTAAGGTCACAGTTTGCTCCAAACAAATTATCATAAATAAATAAATAAATGAAGGAAACAAACAAATGAAAAACCTGCACATTTTTGATCAATAGGTAAGGTGTGTCTCTGACTGTATAGAATGGTAGTATTCAAAACAGGATGACTGGCCAAAGCACTTTGAAAGCATTAGAATGCCAAATTTCCTGCCCCACTCTCCTCAGTTACACAACCAATCTTCCCTACTCTGAAGCAGACAGAAAACTTATTTTTTAGAGATGATAAATTAGAGGCATTTCATTTTAGGAACACTAGAGATACCTGAGATTGGGAGAATAATTGATAATAGGAAATCAATGAGAAGTTGTAACACAAGCAATGCAGTCAACATTCAAAGGGGGAATTACTTCCAACCTAGAATACTATACTCACCTTAGCAGTCAGTAAAATAAGGGTAGAATAAAGACATTTTCAGACAGGTAAGATATCAAAACATTTTCTATTTTCAGGAAGTTACAGGGGGGATAAGTGCAACAAAATGAGAGAATATAAAATGATAGCACATAGATTATGGAATCAGGGGATGAAATAAAGAGACTAAAGGAAGCAATCACCAGGTTGATGGTAAAGGGATTTAGGAGCATGAAAGTTGTGCAAACAAACCTCGGGAGTAACCTATTTAGTAGGTCAGAGGTTCTAGAAATATCTACAAGATTATAAACAATAATTCTTGATAGTTTTGAATATGTTGTTTATACTTCCATTGAACTACTGGGGTGTGACTTGGTTATACTTGTGGAAGAAAAGAGATGTTATCCCAGTGCAGTACCTGTCTCTCCTGTGAACAGTCATAATACAGAGAATATGTAGTCACAAATTATGAGATAATTATTTTTGTGGAAACGGGTAAGCAGAAGTATGTTGGATGGGAGAGGAATAAGGGTTGGGAAGGAGTGCAGAATTATTATTTTTCCAGCATAAAAGTGAAAAAAATTAGTCATGTTATTCTAAGATAGAGATATACAAAAAGAAGAAAACTAAAATTATTTAAAGTGGTTACTTACAGTGAGCAGGAAATGTGAGAGGATCATAGGAGATTGTTTTTTCCCTTTAAATCTTTGTGGAATTATTTGATTTTAAATTCTGTGCATCTATACCATTGTTAAAAATATGTGCTACATTTCTTAAAAAAGAAGGTGAGTTTAAGTAAAGAAAACAGGGCATAAAGATACAGTACGGGACTCGCCAAGCTTAGCGTTGCTAGGCAGACACAGGATTTATGAGAGGAATAATGAGGAGAAAATCTGGGAAGATAGTTTGGGACTCATTGTGTAAGATGTATGTCTGTGTTAGAAAAGTTTGTTTTAAATGCTATAGGCAGTAAGAATCGGAGAAGGACTTTATATGGAATGTATTCAAACTACCTAGGCCTCCCATACTTTGCTCCCTGAAGAGCGGAAGCACTGTTCTCTCATGTCAGCAAGTACTGATTTAACAGGCACATTTTCCATTTATATTAAGATCTTCTTTCTGGTTACTAATAATTTTAGGGAATGAGGTATAGGGGGAAGCAAAACAATATTTAATATAATATTGTATTGACCAAAATATTTACCTTAAGGCTTTGGAGATTCTTTTGGGAAGCTCCACATACCCCTGTGCCAGGGTGTCTCCATTCAATTCTCTACTCTTTGATTATGCAAGTGCTTCAAGTACTGTAAGCACAGAATCAATTATCAGTCTTTGTTCACTCAAATCTCTTCTGCAAATTACATCTGCCTATTTAAGTTAAACCTCCTCTCTGGACCTGCAAAAAAATGGCTGAACAATGCCCCTGAATATTCTCTTTAACTACAGGTTCTCAAACATTAAAGCACATAAGAATCAATTGGGAATCTTATTTAAAATGCAAATTGCAGAGCCCCATCTCAAGAGATTCTGATTCAGTAATTCTGCTCTGATACTCAGCACTCAATCAGGTCTCTCTTCTTTCTCTCAGAACCAACCACTGTAATTTTTCAGGTGGATTAAAGACAATATTCGGGTGGGGGGAGGGAACAAACTAAAGCCCTGTTATGCTCTTGTGCTTCTTTGGGCAGTGGCATTCTCTCTGGCAAATTCTTGTTCTCTTGCAGTGAGAATAGGAGGAATATTATTAGTGTTTTTTGGCAGATAGATTCTCTACTTTGACTCTGAACTGAAGCTGGATACCTGATAGGGAAGAACAATGTCTAAAATAACACATTTTTTTTTACTTCATCATTGAACCCCAAAGAAGTAGCAGAAAATGGATCATGCAATGACTTCTTGTCTAATATCATCTGGGTTACAATTACATATCAATGTCCTATCTTTGAAGACAAACTTGTAAAATAGGTACAGAATTTCTTGGGGAGAGAGAGGTTCTGTAACATCCTAAACCATAGCATTCCTTCATATTATAAAATTCTTATAGTATAACTAAATTGGAGAACTCAATTTATGGGGTTATTCATTATTTTGAACAACCTCAAAATTGTCATACTGAGCGAAGTAAGTCAGACCAAGAAAGACAAATATCATATGATATCACTTATATGTGGAATCTAAAAAAAATTGTACAAATAAACTTATTTACAGAAATAGAGTCACACATGTAGGAAGCAAACTTATGGTTACCAAGGGGGAAGGGGGAGAGATAAATTGGGAGATTGGGATTGACATATACACACTACTATATATAAAATAGATAACTAATAATAACCTATTGTATAGCACAGGGAACTCTACTCAATGCTCTGTAATGACCTGTATGGGAAAATAATCTAAAAAAGAGTAGATATATGTATATGTATAACTGATTCCATTTGCTGTACAACAGAAAACACCACAACATTGTAAATCAACTATTTTCCAATAAAAATTAATTTTAAAAAAATCCCACAACCCTCAAAGAAAAAATTCATATGAACAAGTTCTTTTCCTCATGCAAAATAATTGACAGTTGCAAAGGCAGTATTAGAATCTTTTTGAAATAGTTTAGCAGAAAATTAAACTTGAGAAGAAATTAAGAGCGTGTGGGAACTGAATCTACAGGGAGCAAAAATAAAAGGTTTCGAAAAGTGCTTCTTTGCAAATACAATGAGACATTTCCTTAATTAAAAAAAAAGAAAAAGAAAAAAAAGCAGTCATCAAACAATATAGAGTACTCCAGATAATTTGGGGTCAACTAATTAGTTTTCTAATTAATACCTTCTTAGCAAATTTCAGTTCCGCATTTCATTGTTTCTTAGCAGTTGACTAAATAGTATCCCAGAAATGATCCAGAAGGTAGAGCAAAGCTGTGGGGAAATCTTTCCATAGTTTCTCTTTGTGATCATGTGGCTTACTGAGCAAAGGAGATGTGATGGTCCAAATAGGGATGTGCTTCAAGTTCAAAACACACACAGGCTTTGGAAGACTTATTATGAAAAAAAAAAAAGTATACTATGTCATTAATCATTTTTATTATATGCTGAAAAGATAAGGGATATATATTATCCATTTTGGGTATATTGGATTAAATAAAACACATTCTTAAAATTAATGTACTTGTCTTTAATTTTGGTAAATATGGCAACTAGACAATATAGTTACATACATGGCTTGAATTATATTTCTATTGAGCAATGGCTTTATAAAGATCACATAGAAATAAGCCCCTTTCATGTTACAACTTGAAATGATATTAACAGCACCTCCAGTCATGTTTGTTCATTCTTCCTATCATTTTATCCTGATGGTCGGTTTGAAAAACAGACAGCAGCTGCAGTAGAGATGCAGGTAGCAGCAGTTACATCCTGTCCTTCCCTGTCTGCCTATCTTTCTCCTCTCCTTTGGGTTAGTCCCCAGCCCTGCCCTTGCCCTTGAGAACTGACCTCTTCTTTGTCTCTCCTCTTGGAAATGATGCTTTTGTCCTAGCTTCTGTCCTTAAATGACTCTTCTTTCTGGATGTTCTGCAAAAACTATTTCCACAAACTTCAAGGAAAAAAAAAAAAGGCTAAATTCAGTTTTATTTTCACTCTGAGCAAGATTCTAATAAAAAGACAAGAAAAATATCAGCTATTCTTAATCATAATTGCAACAAATTGATATTTAGTTTGCACATTTTTATTTGTCTAATATATCAATGTATCAGGCTTAACTGAATTGGCAGTATATCTAGAACTCCTAATTGCAGGGATAAAATGTGTGAAAGACTGAGAAGAGATTTTTTTTTTCCCTAGGAAGAAGTGGTTTGCTAAGCAAATTAATAATGTAAAAGTTTTTCAGAGCTAATTACAGTTCTTTCTTACTTGATCATTAAAGCAGTTTCCCTCTGCTAGGCAACATTTTGTTAACCTAGTTTAGTTACAGTGTGCAGTAATAAAACGGAATTTTTAAAAATATGGCCTATTATTCTGTCATTGTTTTTTTATTCAGAATGAAACTTGCTAAAATTATAAAACATAAATTAGACTTTAAAAAAGTTACCTGACTTTTAGCAAAATGCTACTTCTTAAAAAAAACAAAAAAAAAAACAAAAAACCTCAGAATAAAATTGCAAGTTGTAAGTTTTGTTGAATGCTTAACCAGAATTTGAATATCTTGTCTTGCAGTATACCCTGAGGTTTGGGAAAAATGTGACTTCAAGATATATACCTGAATAATGAAGCTTTAAATGTACTTTTACCTTCAAACATAATACAAAGAAATGTAACTCTGAAATAACATGCATTTTCCTGCATCTTCTTTTCAGCTGTAATTTAGACCAATATGCAAAACGCATATATAAAATGCGAAATCATCACGTTTCAATGCATACAATAATTTCTTCTCTGTCGTTATAATTGCTAATCCTGAAATAATTTTGGCAGCTGGAAAGAATCTCACTAGAGTCTCCCTGAACTGCTCAGAATACTGTGATTTGATAATAGAGAGTTACAGAGAAGCATAAGAAACTGATCTTAGCATGAAATTCCCTGACATGACTCAAGTCAGGCTAGTAATTTAGCACTGAAGGCTGGCCTGGAGCTTAAGGAAGAAGCTGTCATGCCAGGTGGTATATAGTAGGCAGGCTGCCACTGGGGGTATCACAATTTCCAGTGCACTGTGTTACAAGGGCATGTGAACTTGTCAAACCAATTATTGTAGAGCTCAGAAGCAAGATGATCAAAGTCCTGTGGGTGGTGGCACGATGGGCCTGAGGCATCCGTCCATTCTGAGTTGGACAGCTGCCTATTGCAAAGGTAGAGAATAGGACTCACTCCCCACGGAGGACTGACTGGCCAATACTGGGCAGGCAGGTTGCTTGAGTCCTGTCCAAGTTCACAATTGTCTATTACTTACTCACTGTCTTGGCTTGACCAAACTTGAGGCAGGCCTCTCTCCTCCCCATAGGCCTCTGAACTTTGGCTCACCCTCAAACACTGGCTTTCAAGCAAGCACTAAGGAGCAAAACATGCTTATTCCAAGAACTGCCTAAGCACAGAGAGAAACATTTCCTGTTGAACTGCCCCAATCAGACTGTCTGCTGACCTCTATCCACTTGCCCAATTTCCCCTCCAAATTCCTCCCATCCCTACATACCCTTCCTTATAAAAGAAAAGCCTTTTTTTTTTTTTGAGATGTTTGCAGATGCTGAGATCAGTGTGTTCTCCCTATTGCAATAGGCTTTTGGAATAAATCCTTACTTTATCTTAGTCTGGATTTATTTGTTCTTTGACCATCTCAGTGATGGGCCTGCCTCATCTTTCCTTGCTCCCACTATTCTCTTGTCTCACTTGCCTTCTTGTCATAATCCATAGCCACCCTGAATGAGTAGCAAATCCAGGAATAAAATTATTTATTTTAGGTCTGAACTATTTCTGCATATTCTTTAATTCTGCCTGGGAAAGCCCTCAAAATCATTTCTCTTTGTTTTCCTGGAAAATCCCTCCTTCACTAGGTCTCAGCTTATAACCTTTAGAAAGTGTCCTCTGATGCATGTGATTGATTAAATACCCGTTTTTTTGCTGTTCTCAAAGCATTTTATGCTTAACCTGACTGTAGTCATTCCCTCACTGCATTACAAATACCTGTTTCCTTACATCTGCCCTCCTAATCTCCCTAAGGGCCAGGCCAGTGTCTTATTCATCATTATCTCTCAGCACCTAGCATAGAGCCTACCACATAGTAGTTGCTCATTAATATTTGCTCTAAAAATTACCAAATGAATGAAATAATGAATGCCCAGAAACCCTCTCCCCAATTCACTAGAAAACTAGCATGCTCAAATAACCAAAGCAGAAGACAAATTGCATAAGAAAAATCTGTACATCAATGGCCAAGGGATCTGCAAAAGTAACACTTTTAGGTCCACAGCAGCAAGACTGTGTTGCAGTCAACCCTATAATGTGATTTGACTGAGGCCATCTAAGCCGTCACTGCCCAGGTTCATCCTGACTCAGAAACTAAGCAGAACCTTAATTCTGCAGCTGAGGGTGGTGGCAGGAGATGAGCAAATCAGGGGAAGGCACAGAGACGGGAAAGTCCAGTCCTCCTTATTTTCATTCGTAACTTAACATCATGTTACATGCTATCTTCACCAGCCTGAATACCACTCTAAAGCTATTTCATACCTGCTTATTTTAATTTCCTGTTTTCATCTCTCCAGTATTCCATCTAGCTTTGATCCATTCAAAGATATGTGGACAATTCTCAATCTTTATTATATTCATTTTTTCCTATCTAAGTGGAATACCCAGCCTATGCCTTTTCCTTTTTAAATTAGTTTAACAGAGAAACAGTGTTGGGAAACATTTTGTAATTTTAAACTCCTGAATAAAAACTTACAAACTTTTAATGGATTCACCACCCAAGAGACTGCTTTTATTACAGTGCCAAAATAATGCAGATTGTAAAGCTACACAATGATAAGACTGGTAAAAGGTTTTGGATGAGTTCTTTAAACTGATTAAACTGGCCCACCTGTTTTTGAAGTTCACTCAGTATGTGTTTCATCTATTTAGTCAGGTAACAATTGCCTCGTTTAATTGCATTAGTGCGTGATTCTCTGACTAGGGCAAACAAGATGTGCCTTTACAGAGAATAATGTCTCAAAATGTTTTTTTATTCCATTTGAAGATAATACATATAAAGTTTTAATATAATGACTACCAAAAGTGTTTTCAAAAATTAACTCTAGGCATCTGCTTATTATTAGATTTAATGATCTATAATATGTTGTTGAAAGTAACATTAAAATATCATAAAAAATAAATACAAACTATAGAGCAATAATGAAATTCCAAAAGGGAACATGCTTATAAAATAGAATTTTGAATATTGAGTCATAAGTTGAATTGCTCACCGTGAGCTTTATTTTGTTCCAATAGGCTATATTTTTGTTGTTGTTGTTAACGTTACCTTGGGACAAAACAATCTCACAAAGAAATGTGATTATTTGGGTTTAGCATGAAATCTTTTTATGACCTGAGTTTACTATAATGTATCATGCAATTAATACTAATTATTGGTATTATTAGTATTTTTTCTTTCTTTTTCTCCTAGTTTATGTATTAGCCTATTGGTTTGCAAACTGGACCCCTTAGAGGCAAAACTGAAGAAGGAGACAGACCACTCCAGATTGCAGGTGGCAGGTTTAATAAGCAAGGGAATTTATACATGAAGCTTGTCTTGGGCGGCTGCAAGACCAGTAGATTGCCACACCCGCCTGCCAGAATCTTAAAGTTTATATAGAGAACTTAACTGGGTTCTGTCACATTTACCATCCAAATGGTCTCAACATCACATTGCTATCTCAAGGCTGTGTCCTTGGGCATCTTCTACTGTAGGGAAAG